>NW_019385235.1:186696-354984 GCF_000671375.1 Centruroides sculpturatus | reverse complement strand
TCTAAAAATCAGAATAAAATCACAAAAATTAAAATTTATTTTTAAAAAAATGCAATAAAAAAGTTAGAAAACAACGCAAAAATGAAGCAAAACATCCAAAAAACACAAAAATTAACAAAAAACTCAGAAAAGTCATAAAAAACACAAAATAAGATTAAAAAACAAGAAAAAATTCAGAAAAGACAAAGATAAACAAAGAAAGCAAAAAAGTAATTCAATTTTTGAAATTAAATTTTATTTTAAAATTGCAAAAAAATTACAAAACTGATTAAAAAACAGAATTTCTTTACCTAGAATTTATTTAAAAAAATACAATTTACCACTTAAAAAAGACAGAAGAACACAAAAATCAAGTAATATATTAAATTTATCGAAGCAAATATTCACACTCCAACACCTTCATCATTAATAAAGTTGATAAGTAAAGAAGATCATCACTTGTACATTTTAAGGAGGAGGAAGAAGAAGGAGAAGAAAGATGAAAGTTATTGAGGGTGACAAATATGATTTCAGAAGGGAGAGAATGGAGCAAGATGATGAGAGTTAAGACGAAAAATTTTTGGTCACCATCTGGAAGTGAAGGGGGCAAAAATGTCTCATTAGTACTAAGCGAAATCAGTGCAGCTGTTGGTCGAGATGATAATACTCAAAGTAGTTTTGTTCCTGGCAGCAGAGGATAGATAATGCGCAACATTAGATACACACTCACACACACGGGGCCATGGTGATTAACACTTTGTCTTCCCCTCTATGCACACTTACCTATCAGGAAACTCTGTTACTGCTTAAAATTATATCATTTTGGCTATTAAATTGTCAAATATTTCAAAAATTCTTAATTTTTTAAACTCTTTTGGCGTATTTTTTAAATAGTACCTGTTAGGAAACTGCAGTTTTTAGTAATATAGCGAAGAATTTGGGGTAATTATGGATTGATTTATGTGGGTTTAGGTGCTGAAAAGATGGAGAAAAGTCCTTTAAATCCTATATATAAGGAAATAACCGAAGATTATCTGTTAGTAAACATAAAGCTATAAGAAAATATAAGAGAAATCATTGAATTATATCGAAGTTTCTTTTAAAGGAGCATAGATATAACCTAATTAGTCTTAAAGATACACGTGGTTTGCTTCGTAACACTTATTATTAGGATTCTTAGGCTTACTCCTTGCATACGAAACACGAAATTCTTAAGGAAATGTCCTTATTCCTTAGTTTAGTATGTAAGAAATAAAAGTATTAAGGATAAAGTCACAAAAGAAATGCCTTTCTTTAACAGGAGATAGGATATTTTGCCTAAGAATCCTCAATAAATATTAAGTTCTTGATAATATTTAGCATATAAACATATTTTGACTTATTAAATCCTTAAGAAAATATAAATTCTAAGCTTTAGAAACTGATTAAACTCTATGGGATTAGTGGGATGCTGATTCTAGAAGCTGAGGATAAATGATCAAGATGAAAAAACGAAAATAAAAGTGATGATAATATTAAAGTAAATCAATTATTCTGGTGGGATGAAGATAAATTTGATTGGTAGCATTTTCATTTTTTTGTTTTTTTGGGGTTTTTTGGGGTTTTTTTGCAGAAGATGTCAAGTGGAGGAGGATTAAGAAACGATCAGACAAGATCGAAAAGACGGATTAACGTGGATTAGTGGCCAAGTTCCTTATCTTGGAACCTGACTCGGATGTTAATGCTTCTCTTACTGATTACATGACTCTCTTCATTGCTCGTTATCTAGAAATTCGGCCAGACTCTATTAAGACTTTCTAAATCCGTTTGTTGTATTGTGGATTCTAAGATTTCATAGCCGTTTAACCTCTCAAATTAAGTTTCGGGGGTCTAAAATTGTTAGAAAAAGCGGGAAGGGTGTTTTTTGAGAAGTTATAAGTGTAAAAAATCGAAAAATTTTGCAAAAATGCAGGGAAAAGTTCCATAAATCCGCTTCTTGTACCGTGGATTCTATAGTTTCAAAGCTGTTTAACCTTTAAAATTTGTGTTTTCGGAACATAAAATTAATAGGAAATGAGCGAAATTATGTTTTTAAAGATAAAACTGCCAAAAAATTTGGCAGAAATTTATCTAAAATTGCAAGACGTATCCAGGCTTTCATAACCGTTTAACTTTTTTTTAAATTACGCTATAACTACTTAAAATCAACAAAAAATAAAAGCCAAACGTATTTTTAGAATGTTAAAATTATAAAATGTCGAAAAATTTTAAAAATTTCATGCAAAAGTTAGACCTCATACCCATTCCAAAAATCCTTTCTCGTACTGTAGATCTTTGTATTTTACAAGTACTTAAGTGTTCAATTTACATTTGGAATTTTAAAAAATCGAAATAAAATAAGATCCGAATGTGTTTTTAGCGAGTTTTGACAGCGAAAAAACTCAAAAAATCCTAAAAAAATTTTAGAATAAACCGGTAAGTCGTCTCCTTACTTCTTCACGCGCTAAAAAATAAATTCATATCCAACAAAATTGATTAATGTACCTAAACATTTTGATAATGAATTGACTTATAAGGATCACGTCATTATTATTACTTTTTTACATTTTTTTTTATTTTTCCTTCAATAAAAATTGGGTAAAATTCATCAAGAATGACCTTCGGGGGGGTCAAATGATGATGATTAATAGAGTGTAACCAGTTATTGTGTCTCTTCCTCTACTTCCCTGGGGTTATCATCTGTCGTGACCAACCCTTTTGGCTAACAACGATGGTAAGAGGAGACGACATTAATCAACCTAAACTGATCGTGTCTCACGTCACGAAGTGTCACGAAACTACGTTATCTACTGGAAATAATTGAGAAAAACGTTCTAGTTTTTCTTACATGACCAAGAATTAACTTAATGATGATCATTTCTGACACAAATAAATAGAAGATAATTAAATATCACGTTGTTATCTCTTTGGTGCTGTTCCTTTTGAGTGTTCCAAGTAACGCCAATTGTATAATTTGATTAAAATTTTAAAAAAATTGGGGACCTATATCCACTGTCGTCCTTAATCTCGAGAACGGTTTAGATAGAGGAAATTCGAGACCAGATATGGAAATATTAGGGGCACGAAGCCCGATTAACTATATACGAAATTCCGGCATTGACCGGAATTCACGTGATTTAAATTCTAAAATTCCTCCCCCCTGAATAAAGTCACTTAAATAACAGGCATGACTCGGTTGTTATCAGGAAAAGTATGATGTACAGGGGCAAGCCACTACTAATTTGTGGTGGAGAGCATTATAATCGAGTAAAAATTGCAGCTCAACAATTTTTACTCGCTTATAATTGTTTCTATTAGAAACAGCGCGTGACGTTTTCATCTAGCTGTATTGTCGATGAGGATGCGACACGTGTTTCTGCTTTGTGACGTAACTGGAGTTGGAGAAGTGAAAAATTATGCTCCACTTTACTAATTATTTCTTCAATTTTATACTTATCTAATGAGAATATCAAATAAGACATGTCGATGACGATCAATGAGCGAATTTATACTGTGATGTGAACGTAGTGACAATTGACACTATGATAATGATTATCTATTAATGATGATTAAAATTCATTGATGAACTTAATGAATGAAATCATGTTGATGAAGATCCTCGATGAAGATTAATCACTAATGTAACCATACTGGCGAAGAACGTACTGAAAATACAGCAATGGGATTAAGTTATGAATTCTGATGCCCATGCTAACAAGTATCTTCAAATAAACATGCTGACGAGTATCCTTGATGTCAATTAACGATCATAAGACATATCAATGAACTTTTTTTGCCATCTTCATCGTTATCAAGTGAAGAACATTAAGTAATGATCCTCACGAGTGCCTCCTCCTTCGATTTTTAAGCATTTTTAGCAGAAATTTTATTTTTTTTTTTAAATCGAGAAAAAGGTCAAAAACTTTACCTCAAGAACGATCTACACACGTTTTATTTATTTATTTACTCATTATTAATTCTTTAAACATTTCATTAATGTTTTTCTCGTTATCTTCTCGTACATCTAGGTCATTTTTTCTTTAAAATAAATAATTTGAATATTCTCTAGACAATTTTATACGTAATTTTGTAGTTATTTTCTTCTTCTTTTTTAATTTTAAACAGAATAATTTCTTTTAAAATTCGTATCGACTATATCATTAACTTTTTTGCTGTGGGATGAAAGAAAACTGAGAATAGGCAACTTCTAAATCCAAGTTTTTCTTATGATATTGCATTGATTACTGCATTGTGGTTTGGTTGGTGTGTAGAGTTCAATGTGCCATATGTAATCACATCGATAAACTTGCTAATGCTCCTATACAAGAAGCAATATCTTGGATTTCTCTTAGAGAAGCTGCAGAACTTGACTTTTGTTAACTTATTTTAGCTACTTTTTTTTAGAAATTTACGTACTTTCTATTTTTATTTTGGCACCTTTGCATTCTCATCTACATGTTTATCTTCCTAAAAATTCACTAATTTAAAAAGTAAAGTCGAAAACCTTTAAATCTGGCGTTGCTCTTCAGCATCACTTCATCATTAGTTCTTATAGAAAGATGTAATTTTGTGCATATTTTTATCTTGTTCATAACTAAATTTAGGTTTCATGAATGTAATTTTACGGTAAAAATTCGAGAATTTTATTTTAAACTATAATAAAAAACGAATTTAAATATGTACTTTATTCTTCAGCATCTCTAACATCATTTTTAATCATAATTTATGCGTATTTTATATTATATATTTATATATACTACTTAGATCCTTATTTATAATGTTTTTACTTAAATTCAGGTGTCAAAATGTTATTTTACTACAAAAAAAACCTATTAAAAAGCAAAACATTTTACAATTTCATTAAAAATAAGCTCTATCTGTATGAAAAAATGAAGATATACGAATAAAATTTAAGAAAAAATTACTAAAAATCTACATTTAACTAACAAAATTACACATTTGGAGCGTAAAATTAATCATAAAATTTAATCAAAACCGATTAAACTTAGATTTGACAGCATTAAATCCCTTCTAAAAGATAATCCAGGTAAGCTTAACTATCGAACACTCAGAACTAATTTTATTTCACTACTCATACATCAAAAAAAAAAAAAAAAAAGGAGGAGGAAAAGAAGGTTTCAGACTGCATCTTGCAACTAAATCAGCTTAATTTTGTCCTATTTAAATTGATATACAACTTAATTCCTTCGTATAATCTGGAAGGAAAAAAGAAATTTACAATTTAAGGCTTTCTTCGTAAAATTTTCTCATTAACTGTTTTGTATTTTAATAAGATGTCTCTCTCTTGTAAAAATGGATTTCCTGATTTAGGACATTAAAAATTAATCCCCCTATTTTCTGTCAAATTTATTAGTTTCAGTTTCTAAGATAGATAATTTTATATGCAGAAAATTTTCTTCTACTTAGTTTACCTTCGTGGTAATTTATAAAGATAAAAATTGATATTTTTTAAATGAACATTCTTTATATTTTAGAAGTAAATGAAGATTAAGATGATTGGATGTTGGTAGTGAAAGATGAAGATGAAATCCATCATCTTTTACTACCAGCATCAATTGCATCTGTACAAAGGTAACTGTAATTGTATTCTGTTACTAAATGAAGATGAAGATCATTAGGCATAGCTAATAGATAAAGATGTTTATCATCTTGTTTTAATACGAAATATGTTACTACAGTAACATCCAACAAAAGTTCAATTATAATTTGCGATTAGATGAAGATGAAGGTGTTATTACTTGATAAATATGCTCTTATTCATCTTTATGATCAACATCTAATAATCATTATTAAATAAAAAACATTAGATGAAGATGTGGATGAAAATCATTGTATGTTTTATTATTAAATGATTAGGCCACCTTTGTTTAGTAGTAAATGAATCTAATCATTAGATGTTGATAGTAAACGAAGCTGATGAGCTAATAATCCATTTTATTTACATTATAGATTTATAGTGTCAATAGTTGGAGATGATGATCATTAGATCAATTGAACGAAGATAATGACAATTAAATATTAATACAAATCGAGATGAAGAGTATCAGATAATGATAGAAAATGAAAAAGATAATTATTAAATGTTAACAATGAATGACGGCGATGATAATGCTCATTTTACACTGTAATGAGTAAAGATGAATTCATCAAATATTAGTAGATGAAGAAGATATTTACAACTTTAATGCTTATGTTTAACAATTGGTAATGAAAATTAATGTTAGCAGTAAATTGAGATGAAGATCTTTAGTTACTGGTAGTAAGTAAAGATGAAGATTTCCAGACACTCGTAATACACGAAGTTGTCCTTTACATATATGTAGTATATGAGGGTGAAGAACTTTAAACATTGATAGTATGTGAAGATGAAGATTTTTCAGATAATGTTAGTGGGTAAAGCTGAAGAAAACCTTTAGACACTGTAATAAATGAAGACTTTTAGATACTAGTAGCAGATAAAGATGAAGATATTTAGATACAAAATATACTTGTTGTTTAATAGAACACGACTTTGTTTATTACTAATTACAAAGCCATGAAATTCATTACATTAACATTAGTGCTGATAGCTGAACATTGAAGCTGATAAGAAACACTAATTGCTACCAACCTCTAATATTTCACTTAGATAAAAAAGTATTTAAAAAATAAAGTTAAGAAAGTTTAAAATAATTCTAATTGTGGCTTCAATATTGTTAATAAATAAATATAATTTCTAAGTAAATATTTAAAAATAAATTGATGATTTCTGTTATGTTTTATTTACATATAAATTATTGAATAATTAAAAATACTTACAAACTAATTTAAAAAATATATATAGTATGCTAAATAATTTATATACAATATTTTAGAAATGTATTGGTTTTCTTTAATTGGAAATTAAGTATTTCCAACTAAAAAATTTAATTTGTGCTATATGAAAATGAAAATAAAGATGTTCATTTTCGTCTATCTTTATATCTTCAACTCAATTTATTACTAATGCTGTAATGAGTTCAATGATACAATTCAATAACAGATCATTGTCTTCGTTTTTATTGAATTAAGTCATTGACCTAAAATATTAAAATATTAAATATGATAATATTAAAATTTATGAAAATATTCTTTATCTATTATATTACAACCAAGTAATGATTTTCTTTATCTATTATTAATATCCAATAACTAATATAGGTGCTTCATTCTTATCTTCAGCTCATATCAATAATTAATGATCTTCATATGACCTTCATCCTTCTTTTTCTCCTATGAATAATCATAATCGCCTTCATATGAGCTTCATCCTTTATCAATACTTAATGACCTTGAAATGACCTTCATTTTTTCTCCTATCAATAGTTAATGACCTTCATATGACCTTCATCCTTCTTTTTCTCCTATTAATACTTAATCATCTTCTATGTAATTTTCATCCTTTATCTCTTATCAAAATTTAATGACCTTCATCCTTCTTTATTACTAACATCTAATAATTTTTATCTTTATCTACTGCCATTGTTCAATCAGCTTTATCTTTATTCACTACCATAATTTAGTAACCATCATCTTCATTTAATACCTTCATATTCTTCCACCTTATACTTTTTAATATGGACAAAAGAAGATGAAGATTTCTTTCATTTAGTGTTAAAATTTCATAGTTGCATTAATTTCAGCCATGCAACATTTGCTTATAAAATTAAAGAATATCAAAAATTTATGTAAATAAATTTATAAAAATTGAAATTATTTGAAATTTCATAAAACTAATTTAAGAAATTAAAATTAAAAAATTTTAATTAAGAAAAAAAGAAAAAAATGCAAAAAATAAAATTTAAAATACAAGAAAAACTTAAACAATTAATTAAAAAATAAGAAAAAAATTTTAAAAATACAAAAATCTGAGCAAGAATAAATTTAAAATAGACAAAAAAATTCAATAAGAGAAATTAAAAACAGCAAAAAATACAAAAATCAACAAATTATACTTTATTGACTGTAGTAACTTGTTACTGTCGAGTAAATAAAATTACAAAAAAAGGAGAAAAATGATAGAAAAATACAAAGAATTAAAGTTACATATTTATCTTTCTGCAAATGAAAATAAAAGAATTTATTCCTGAATAATACAACTTAAAAGCAAAGTAATTCATATGTAAATAAATGTAAATCATTTAAGTATGAAGATCAAATAAAACAGCTTGATAGTTCAATAAAAAGTAAATATAGTAAAGTATTATATACAAAATAAAAGAAATTTAATGTTCAAGTACATAATATTCATTTCTGTAAAGGGAATATCTATACTTTTTATTTCGTAATTTATTAACAAGAGAACAGAGTCATAATTCTTTATGCCTAAATTCTGTGGTTGTAGGATATACAGTTGTAGTAAGATATCAATAAAAGCGACATACCAACAAAGAATTGAAATTGGTAAAAGTTATTGAAGTTCAATGACGTATTTATTGATACAAAAGTAACATTTATTTCACCTCAAAGTGAAGAACTGCCTGTCTACACGATTCATCGACTCAACATGTCTACAATCTACTTCAAGACCTTATCTTTAGTGTGACAAATGGCTGATGTAGGATGGAATAAGTCTTTTCTGTCACCAACACCCCCTTTTTTTGGATACTTCCGAGGAAGACAGACAATTTCGGTTGTACTGTTTGAACTGATATGCTTGTCACATATGTTAAAGTAAGTAGGAGCCTGGACGAAAAGGCACTTGTGTTTTATTTTAAAACATAGAAGAATTTTTGTGTCTTATGAAGTCAATTTGGCTCGTTTGTCATGAAGATTATAAAAATTTTTAAATGAAGGATGGTCAGAAATCATTGTAAAAATTAAATTTCTGTCATATTTCTATATGTTATTACTTACAATAATTTAAATTATAGTTTGTTGGTCGTGTCTTTCGCGAGTGTGGCCTCACTTTCATCGTATACATCACTACAGTGCATTACAGTACACACACATAAGACTAAAGAAGGATAGAATGGTCGAGATAAATGGGGTAATTCACTTGTCCTAAAACATCATTAAAATGCACTGTCGTCACACTTAGTATGTTCTCAAAGTTTCAGCTTTCTATCTTAATTAGAAGTGGATGAAATTTGAGTTCTATAATTTAAGGATATGCAAAGCAAGATAAAAGTATATAAGGTACTCTTATTTTACCTTATGTACCTTTTAAGGTACATAAACGTTATTCTGAACATATAAAAGGGTGGCTTAAAAGTCAGTTAACCAATGTGAAAACTAATTCATCTCGTTGAAATGAGTACTCTGTTAAAGAATGACTCCCAAAAGGACTTCATACAAGAAACTGGTTCCTATTTAGGTGTTATTCACGTGAAGAAAGTCCGGAAGACTCCGCGTGACCAGCTCGATAGTTAGGCGCGGACCCTCGACCAGTATTCAGTAGTGTAATCCACTCGGCTAGTGTAAGAATTCAAATAGTTTTCTACTTACAGTCTCTACAAAATTTGCTAAAAAAAAGACCATTTGTGTTTAATACATACCAATGCTGTAGCAAATTAAATTATAGCATAAACGCAGTTAACTAACTTTCGGGTCACCCAGTTTATAGATCAGTAGCTTTGAAACACGAAAATTACTCGAATAGAACAAAGAAATATATTATTTCACGCTTAAACTAAGTTCAAATCTTTATCTCGAAGTGATTAATCATATTTGTCGTTAATCATAATAATTATTTTTATAAATTTATATATATTTAAAAAGTAACTTATATGAAAGTTTCAATAAGACAGATTGTATGGGAGGAGTGTGTTAAAGGATAAAAATTTTTCGAAAACTGGGTCACTTAAATTCAAATTATTATTATCGAACGATAAAGATTTATGTCCTAAACAAGTACCTTCAGCTTTCAGTTAAAAATTAATTAAAAAAAATTCAGGCTAATTTCATTTATTTTTCAGAAGCTCTATATTAATAGGTCTAAATATAGTTAATAGTTTATTAGAAAAGATAGATTCGTGCTTTCTGTATTTAGTTGTANGTTTCAAGCCAATTGAACATTAGTGCTTCTGACTTTATTATTTTTTTTTAAACATTTTTTTTGCCTGTAAAATTGCCAGGAGCGTATAATTGTATATATATACACACATAAAAACACATTGTAGATAATATGTCTTCATTATTAATCATTATTAAATGGTAGATAATACTTTGTGGATTTTAAAGTACTCTTATTATCTGTTATATCTAAGTAAAGAACAGAAGAAAAAGAAGAATATTTCTAAGAATAATAATAATATTAACCATGCATGAATTTTTATACTCTAACAAAATTAATGGTATCTTAACTAAATGATGATAAGTTTCTATTCTTAAGTATCAAAAGGTTAATGTATAATTTACTTAAAAGAATGTATAATTAAAAGAATTTGTTTGAAAAATTTATGGCAATTATAAATCCTTAAAAGGTAATTTTTTTGTATTTTCTAGAATATTTTGCGTATTATAATTTAAGGAATTATTTTAAAAAGTCTTTTTCCTTCATATACATCAAAGGGTAATCTTTATGAATGTTTAAAATATTTTAAAAGTACACTGCTTAAAATGTTAGAAGTTTTGAGTATTTAAAACATGCAGAATTTTATAATTTTTTTCGGATTTTTAATGTTTGTATAGTTGATGATATAAATAAACACGATCGTTATTAATTTCCCGTTTATTATACAGTATAACAGGGAGAGTATGGCGGTCGATTAGAAAATGACCCGTAAGATTTTCACATTTTTGGACTCGGCAGACCTTGAAACGTCGAGAAATGCCAAGAAATTCGGGGTTCTTTCTGTATGCATTGAAGTTAGTGTGAGGGGGCACGATTTTCTTCATCTAATTTGAAGCTTGATTACTTCTGTGTCTTTTTCAAAAATAACTGAAATTTTGCAGGACGGCTTGTCTATTAGGGTGAAACATTTCGTGAAAGTTTCAAGAAAATTGCATCATTGATTCAGGAGATATGACCAAATTCCCTTAACATCTCCCGAACCAATTTTAAGACTTAAAAAGATAATGATAGCAGTTATTAGGGATTAAAACAAATAAATAATGTCGGGAAAGCCTAGCAACAATGTTGACAGCTTTTATACATCAAATAAAATAAAAAAGGTAGGTTTTTGATTATTAAAAATACAAAATTTTATATTTTTTTCCTATTTTTCGATATGTAAAGCCATACCTTTGTGGGATATAAATGCAGCGATTTTTGTATCAACAATTGAAATCCATCTAATTTCTTATTATAATAAAAATAATATTGATTCGTTTAGTTTTAATTACATGATTATAATTGAAATTTAATCGAAATTAAATAATAACGATTTTTATTATAATTAAAATTTAATTGAAATTATACAATAATAAAAACTGTAATTGAGATTAATATTTAATTGTAATTAGATAATTGATATGGCAATAGCAATGAGATTTCGAAGGTCTAAATCTAATTGCATTAAATTAAGTGAAATCAAAAATACAACTCTAATTGCATTAGATCGTAATAATCACAATTAAGTAATAATGTTACCGAATACGATTAAAGCTTAATTACAATTATCGTTAAAGTAATATGAATAATTGTAGTTACAGTCAACACTTCATCGCGATTAAGCTTTAATTACAATAATTCTAATCACTTTTAACGATGATCCTAATCGAGTTTCATTACATTGAAGAAATTTTAATTTGTGTCTGCGATTTTATATATGCTTTCCTTCTCAAATTAGTAATGTCTTGCCTCTGTACAGTACATCATACTTTTCCTGATAACAACCGAGTCATGCCGATCATCTATGCAACTTCGTTCAGGGAAAAAATTTTGAACTGAAATCAAAGATTAGTTGGCTCCTTAGAAAATTCCGGTATAGACTGTAATTTGCTATGGGGCCTCCTAATCCTTCCCTTCCTAATTGGAGCCTCTTGCCCCTAAGATTTCTACATCTGTTCTCGACTTTCATTCATCTATCATCGTTGATAGATTAAAGTCGTTCACCGTTCTCGAGATTAAGAACGAACAGACAAACAGACGGACAACTGTGGTTATTAATAAGTCTAACATTTTTTCAAATTGCAGCCCAATTAAGATTTATTTTCACTTCTAACAGGGGCATAGCTGCGAATTTAAACACGATTCACGCAAATGGCAATGATTTCCTTTCTTCGTGCCTTGGCACGTATTCCAAAAAATGATTTCCCTCTACAATAGAATTCAATTTTTTTACTCCCTTTCCTCATCTCCATTCGCTGGTAATTTGATAAAAATCGTCCATTTTCTCCGAAAATTTAATGAGGGTAATTGAAATGCACTTAAATCACACGATAACTCTTTAAAATGGACGTGTGATCTCTGATAAAACTGTGACCCGGAGTAAAACAATCCTTTTTTATCTTTAAACTGCTAAGCAAACGTTTCAAGCCAATTGAACATTAGTGCTTCTGACTTTATTATTTTTTTTTAAACATTTTTTTTGCCTGTAAAATTGCCAGGAGCGTATAATTGTATATATATACACACATAAAAACACATTGTAGATAATATGTCTTCATTATTAATCATTATTAAATGGTAGATAATACTTTGTGGATTTTAAAGTACTCTTATTATCTGTTATATCTAAGTAAAGAACAGAAGAAAAAGAAGAATATTTCTAAGAATAATAATAATATTAACCATGCATGAATTTTTATACTCTAACAAAATTAATGGTATCTTAACTAAATGATGATAAGTTTCTATTCTTAAGTATCAAAAGGTTAATGTATAATTTACTTAAAAGAATGTATAATTAAAAGAATTTGTTTGAAAAATTTATGGCAATTATAAATCCTTAAAAGGTAATTTTTTTGTATTTTCTAGAATATTTTGCGTATTATAATTTAAGGAATTATTTTAAAAAGTCTTTTTCCTTCATATACATCAAAGGGTAATCTTTATGAATGTTTAAAATATTTTAAAAGTACACTGCTTAAAATGTTAGAAGTTTTGAGTATTTAAAACATGCAGAATTTTATAATTTTTTTCGGATTTTTAATGTTTGTATAGTTGATGATATAAATAAACACGATCGTTATTAATTTCCCGTTTATTATACAGTATAACAGGGAGAGTATGGCGGTCGATTAGAAAATGACCCGTAAGATTTTCACATTTTTGGACTCGGCAGACCTTGAAACGTCGAGAAATGCCAAGAAATTCGGGGTTCTTTCTGTATGCATTGAAGTTAGTGTGAGGGGGCACGATTTTCTTCATCTAATTTGAAGCTTGATTACTTCTGTGTCTTTTTCAAAAATAACTGAAATTTTGCAGGACGGCTTGTCTATTAGGGTGAAACATTTCGTGAAAGTTTCAAGAAAATTGCATCATTGATTCAGGAGATATGACCAAATTCCCTTAACATCTCCCGAACCAATTTTAAGACTTAAAAAGATAATGATAGCAGTTATTAGGGATTAAAACAAATAAATAATGTCGGGAAAGCCTAGCAACAATGTTGACAGCTTTTATACATCAAATAAAATAAAAAAGGTAGGTTTTTGATTATTAAAAATACAAAATTTTATATTTTTTTCCTATTTTTCGATATGTAAAGCCATACCTTTGTGGGATATAAATGCAGCGATTTTTGTACATATTAAATAAAATATTTTAAAAAATAATTGTGTAAAATTTTAAAATATTATAAAATGTAGTTTCTGAGTATACAAAAACTCCAAAATTTTTATATTTTGTTAGTTTTTTTTATATGCAAAGCCATACTTTGGTGTGATGTAAATAAAGATAACCTTCACATGTCTCATAAACACGTGAGTTGAATGTGAAAAAAAAGCAAAAATATAAATTTTTTGGTATTTTTTTAATACTCAAAAACTGCTTTTTTTAAAAATAGTACAGTATAATATTTTACTCAATTAATTTACAAGCATTTTTAAAATGAATTACTTAATTTGATATAAATGACAGTAAAATTATAATATTAATACGTAGTTTAAATAGTCTAAAAAAACAGCAAACATTTAATTTTTTATATTGTTATGCATTATAAAAACTGATTTTTAAAATATCTTAATATTTTAGAAAATTATTTTAAAGATATTTTTAAAATAAATTATTTTCTTTGATGTATAAGGATTATTTATTGTAACTATCTCATAAACATATGTGTTTTCGTACCCAAAAATTAGCCAAAAATGAATAAATTTAACAATTTTAGACACTTGAAACTCTACTTTTTTAAAATATTAATATTTTAAGACAATTATTTAACAAATTATTTTAAAATTTAGTGATTTTCTATGATATAAAGTATGCTAACTTTCATTAACACCCCATAAATTTATGGTTTAAACAGCCCAAAAGTTAACTAGAAATTTGTATTTTTTATATTTTTATTTACCAGAAAAAATTGTATATTTCATTAATTTAGATATAAATTGCTTAAAATTGTTTAGAATTTAAAAAAAATAAAAATTTTTCTTTATATAATTAAAGCTTATTCTCATTTATATGTTATAAATAAGTGATTTAAAGAACCCATATAACGAGCGATTATTGCCGAATTAGAATTTTTAACCACATTTTAAAATTTATTTAATTTAAAATATATGCTCTCCACCTCAAATTAGTAGTGCCTTGCCTCTGTAAATTATGCTATTCCTGTTAGCAGTAAAGTCATGCCGGTCATCTATCTAACATCGTTCTCGAGATTAAGGAAGGACAGACAGACAGACAGACAGACGAATTGATAGGTCTACAATTTTTTGAAATTGTAGCCCAACAAGCAAAAATTTATATTTTTGGTATTTTTTATATACTCAAAAAATTGCCTTTTTTTAATCTAAAAATTTATCTTTTTACTTTATGATTATTATTNGTTTGCAATGAGATAAAAAAAGAAATGCATATATATATGTATCAGAAGTTTTCTAGAGCATTAATCATTCTAGATGATGTAAGATTTGCTAAGTAATCTTTAAAAAAAATAGTAAAATTTCACGATATTTTTCTGCAAATGTAAAAAATTTCCGAATCAATAAGCAGTTAAAATGACTTTGTGATGAATGCTCGTAGAATGAAAGTAACCTATCATTTCTTGTTTTCTAATAAAAATATAGCTTATAAAGCAAAGGATTTATTTACTTTTAATTAACTGAAAGAAGAGAACAGGTTTTTTTTAAACAGAAAATTGTTGCAAATTTTTCCCTTTAAAGCAGGTTTTACTGTATATTGTTTTTAGCGTAAAAATTAATTTTAAATATATACAGAAATATGCTTAAAATGTTATCTAGAATTTAAAGTGTAGAATTTAATTTAAAATTTAAAAATACAGTAAATGTATATAGTAAAACCTACGTAAACCGGAATTACCTGGAACCGATTTGGCTGGTTTCTGTTTTTAGTAGGTGTTTTTTAGCATAGAAAATCGCTCCGTTCCGAAGAATTTTTTCCTGCTTAGGCAGGTTTCCCTTTTATTCCTGTTCTGTTTTGGACAGGTTTTATTGTATTTATAGAAATTAATTAATAATTTTTCTATTCTTATTCTTAAAGTATAAAAATGGAGTTGTTAGTTTATATTTTTATATATAAACTAACAAATCCATATTGGAAGGTCGACTGTATCATATTTTCTTATAAATATATAACGCAGTTGAACATTCAAACAACGACCATTTCTAAACAACGTCAATTTTTAAGGATTTTTTTTCTTTTTATGAACAAATATTCATCCAAAATAACCTTCGAACAACAACTATTTTTATATTCCTGTCAGTGGCCGTTGTTTGGAGGTTTGGCTGTGTAATATTATGGATTTTATAGGGATAACAACGATCTCGAAGATGCTGCAATGATTACAAGAATATTATAAATATTGGGAAATTTATAGAGCTTACTGAAAAATTAGAAATGTTACGAATGTTATAACAGGAATTTTAGAATATCAGGAATGTTAAACGATAACAGGTATATCAGAGATGTGGAAGATGTTATAGGATTAATGGAAACATCAGAAATGTTAGGAATCTCAAGGTTAATAGGGATATCAGAGAGGTTAAGGATGATGAAGGATAACAAGGTAACGTGAATGTTATATTAATAAAAATATTTAAAAAGTTAGATATTTATTAATGAAAATATTAACATTTTAATATCATAAAGGAATATTTTAGGAATAACGTTTCTTGAATATTTTTTGAAAAAAATAGGTACATTGGATATCTATAAGAGATCTAACTATTAAGATATGAATATACTTCCTAAATATTCTTCATTTGTATACTTCTAGTACTTTTAAACATATTCAATATCAGGCATTTATATTATACAATATTTTCAATTTCTTTTTTAACTATTTTAAGTATACTTGTAAATATTCCCTATAAATATTTTCAATATAGGCATAGATATTCAAAGATTGATCAACTAAATTAAAATGTGCATATATCATATAATTTTATTAAAATTTTAATAAATTATACATTTTTAAACATAAAGTATAAACTTATAAAGATGCTTTTATTAATATATTAATAAGAATAACGAGGATTGAAAACCATCAGGGATGCTGCAGAGACATTAGGGATGTTACAGGGATAATAGAGAAATTGGAGATGTTAGAGATATTATAAGGTCAACAAAGGTATCTTTGTTTTACCCTTGAGATCTTAACAAGGTTAAGATTTCAGGGTGTTACAGGGATAGTATTTTCTATTCAGTTATATATAACAGTCTAAATATTTTCTAAGTAGTTATGTAGAAATTCTAAGCACTTTCTAGCAAGTTATACGGTTTTCTAAATAGTTTATAAGCAGTTATATAAGAAGTCAAACGCTTTCTATCCAGTTATATAGGAAATTCTAAGCAGTTATAGCTTTCAGGAATGTTGCAGGGATGATAAGAATATCAGGTATTCCTGATCTTTAATATCCGTCATTTAAGGAAACGATAATTAAAATAAGCAAAAGGAGCGATAATTTATAAAAAGTGACAAATAAAACGGAATGTTACAAAATGGAAATGATTAAAAACCTATCATTTCTTGTTTTCTAATAAAAATATAGCTTATAAAGCAAAGGATTTATTTACTTTTAATTAACTGAAAGAAGATTATTCCTTTTTACCTGAGGCAATATGAGAATTCGGAATTAATACATCTCTTTCAACTACTTTAATGTTTTATTTTCTAATTAATATTTTCTGTATTTTTTAAATTTTATTTTATATTTATTTACAAATTCTTGATTTTTCTTTTAAATATTTTCGCTTAATTCTATTGAATAATACAGTCATCCTTCATTTAATTTAGTTAATGCTGTGTTTACGTTAATGCGTATCATAAGGTATATTTTTAAACATGATCACAAGATTTTTCCATTAGAAAAACAGATTATTTCACAAAATTCGAGTTCATAAGTAGATTGCTGTTGGAAGAAAAAAGGGATGAAAAAAATAGAAGAAAAACTCCTTAAGAAACTATAAGAGAGTCTTTTTATATGGAGACATAAGTAGCTAAATACATCAATATTTCGTGAATTATTAATGATACCGATATTTACCGATAAAATACGCTTATTGTACACTTTAAAACAACTTTAATGCTTAAGAATATAATCAAAAATATTCAATTTTTAAACGTTTCTAACAGTCGATGGGTAGCATTTTGTTATCAAAAATACATCGCGCTAGTGAAGTACGAAATGATTTTATAATTTAATTCTATGATATTAAGAAACAACCCTCATTTTTGATGAGTTGGCAGATTGATTGAAGCAGTAATTATCCAAATAAGGTTATTGACTTTTTTCTTTCTCCTCCCTCTTCTTCTTCCTCTTCCATTTCCCCTTCATGATGATTGCACTTCATAATTGGTTTCAAGTAGGATAAGACATTAATTCGATTTAATAAATTGATTTCCTATCCGGTCAACTTATATAAAATCAACTTAGAGGAAACTACCTGGAGGATTTTCCTCTGTTATTTCGATTTTTCTGATCTCTACATTTTTATAACCCGGTTACAAAGTAGAAGAAGAAGAAGAAGAAAAAAAAAAGAAAAATCCTTATTGCCTTTTGAAAAATATTTACTTGTACGAAAGATGTTGCTATATATTTATATATTTATAGTTTTATTATACCATCGAATATCTTCCTGGAAGCAAGATTTATCACGAATTTTACTTTATATAGCTTTAGACCTTTAGTACTGTATTTATAGTTTTAAAATGGCAGCAATCAATTGATATTGCACATAAAACATCCATATAATCTACTATATGAAAATTTCGAATTAACGCGATAATTCCATTACGGTTATTAATTTTATACGTTTAAGATTGAAATTACGTAATTAGTAAAGCATTGCCAAAGGGAGAAGTTACAAGAATAGCATTTAAAGTTAATTTTCCTCAAGCGAATTATCTCAAATCTTTGGAAAGAATCTTGGAAAAATCACTAAAATTCATGCAAGATTATTAATTTTTTTGTGATAATTCTTACCTTTTTCCTAAAAATATCCTAATAAAATTTATCATTCCTACATAAAAAAAAACCTCACTACATAATGAATTGATATGTAGAAAGGTTGGAAATGATGTAAAAAAGCACATGAATAATGATGTAGCTTCATACAAAATGTTGAAGATTCTGATCTTTTCTTCAAATTTTAATCCGGACGAACTATAATTTATAACCAGAATGAATGAAATAAAGAATTTATATTATTTTAATATCAGTTTGATGCCAGATTTAATAAATTATTGTTAGTAGGATCCACGAAAACGACTCATAAACAAAACCCTTTAAACAAAGTAAATGGAAAGAAACTCGTTTGCAATGAGATAAAAAAAAAAAAAGAAATGCATATATATATGTATCAGAAGTTTTCTAGAGCATTAATCATTCTAGATGATGTAAGATTTGCTAAGTAATCTTTAAAAAAAATAGTAAAATTTCACGATATTTTTCTGCAAATGTAAAAAATTTCCGAATCAATAAGCAGTTAAAATGACTTTGTGATGAATGCTCGTAGAATGAAAGTATTACAGAGAAAATCTTCTATCCTTAATTTTATATATATTTCTCGAATAAAACCGATTATTTTGAGTAATGTTTAATTACATTTTTTCTATTTTTTCAACAGCTGATATTGAATTTTTGTTAAAATGGCATAAAAACTCGAAAGAAAAAGTTGGAAAAATATGAAGAAAAATTATTCGTAACTAAAAATTATTAGGAAGAAAATATTGTTAATTAAATAAACATCTATTATTTATCTTGAAAATTTATATATTTCAATAATGAAATTATAATATAATTAATTTCTACCGCAAGTTTATGGTAGGAGATTTATATTCAATTTCAAACACATGAATGTTGTGAATTTCATTACTTACTCGTGTTTATAACAATAAAACAGAAATATAATCAATTTCTTTTTTTCCGTAAATTTTATTGTTTATTACATGGCTCGTGAAATTGATTATATTCATTTTCACATGAATGTTGTACATTTCATTACTCAAGTTTATTTCATCATGAAATTGAAATGTACTCAATTTCAAGTATGTAACAAAGATAAATTTCATTGTTTAGGCTTATATTTAATTTTAATCATGCAAATTTCATTGTCTATATTTATTTGCTTCTGAAATGTACTTGATTTCAAGCACGTGAAATCTATTGTTTACATTCATGCACGTGGTTAAAGTAATTTGATTTCTAACACGTGGAAATTATACATTTTATTATGTACGCTTATATATTAATTTAAATTTAAATTATAATAATTAAATTTTCATATAAAGAGAAATAAAACATAATTTTACAATTTTATGTATTATTTTTATTATTTTTTTTTTGTTGAAAAAAAATCATCTCGGATTTCTGTCAAAGTTGCTTCATTATATATTCAGAATTTCTCATACATCGCTTTTATTTTATAACATTTCGATCCAGTTAAGTCCATTGCATAATCAAATTTCGATTTTGCATACGAAGCGATTTTAGTATAAGCGGTTATCGTCCATTATCTCAATCTCACATCAGTTAGAAACTAAAAATAAAAACCTATATCTAGTTTATTTTATTCTTAATATTTTTTTCAATATATATATGTTTTAAAAACTATACTTCTAAACATATATGAAAGAAAATAAACTTAAAAATGTATTGTTTTTAACGAGAACAAGACAGTAAATTTTATCATTTAGCATCTTTCTAAAGGTACTAAATAAAGGATGCTAAATGATGTTGAAGATGATAGAATTTTTTAACACATAAAATATGTTTTATGAGGCTAGAGATGCGGAAAATTATTGAAATAAAGCTAGAAATTTTATTAAAAACAGAAGCTAAATGACGTTAAAGATGACGGAGATTTTATTAAAAGACGCTGAAGATGCTGGAAATTGCTGGAGTAAAGAATATTTGATGAGGCTAAGAATGCTAGAAATTTAATAAATAAAGAATGATAGTTGATGCAAAGGACATTAGAAATTTATAGATAAAAGATGCTAGATGATGCTAATATTATTAGAAATTTCATTAAAGAATTCCAGATAATGCTAAGGATATTAGAAATTTCATTGAATAAAGGATGCTAGATGATGCTAAGGATGCTGGAAAGTTTAAATTAAAAGTGCTATATTATAATAAGGATCTGATTATTTTACTAAATAAAAAATGTTAAATTATGCCAAGAATGTTATAAATTTTATCATTTAGCGTCATTATAAAGATACAAATTGATAAATAATTAATATATAAAACGGTAAAATAGACGATATTTATTTATACATATTTTAACATTTTATAGATTAATTATAAAATGAAGTTAACCTGTAAACATGTGATAATAAATACAAAAGACAGTGAATAATTTTAGTAGAGTAACAACTGAAATAAAGAGTGATGAACTTTCTCATTAATCCGATTACTTTTCGAAAAGATTGCTATCCCTTAACGTTAAACAATAAATGCTGTTATTTAGCTCTTGTTTGTAGAATAACAAATATGAGAATCTAATTTACAACTCCAAAACTTTTATATCTAGATAAGTTTAAGCACAGAAAAGAGAAATTTATACTTTTAAGATGACATTTAAAGCTTATAATGTGATTATTCTGTAATTCTTGAACGTTTAATGAGATCAGAAATAAAGAGATAAAGCATCACGCCATTGCTGTATAGTAATTAAAGGATGTAATAATTGAAAAATCTTAACTTTACTCGAATTATTTTAAAATCTTTCTACATAAATTACAAAGAAAATTTATTTTTTAATGCTTAAACTTCTCGCTAATTTCCATACTTGTGCTTGTGAAACAAATATATATATATATATATATATATATATTTCTTTTTAATTCTTGTGAGTGAATTAAAGAAGGGAACGTCTGGATCAATATATGTTGAGAATAAATTGTTTCACGTTATTTTTTTTATACACGAGTCCCATTAAGAAGACTTTTGCGAGTCGTCATTAAAGTCTATACTTTTTTGAAAATACTTAGTTGTTTTCTAGCTACAATAACCGTTCTTCGATTGAAAGTTTCTTTAAAAAAACCTTAGCTACAATTACAGAAAATGGCTCTTATTCTTTACAAAACTGGAAGAATGTGAAGTAGAATATCAAAATGTTACACCGCATTATGATATTATTCATAGTTTAAGGGGTGGATGCCTCTTCAAGAGCTCGTATGTCACTAAAATGTCCTTTATTATCTAGGTACAATTATATAAAATGAAATTTATCCTTTATTTTATAAAGTAGAATGTCGAGAGAATGTCAAAAATGTTATACAGCAGAATAATGTTAAGGGATCTAAGGAAGACATAGATGCTTCTTCTTCAAGAGTTTTTATATCTTTACAAATATATTTATCATCAAGTGAAATGCGATTTATTCCTTACAAAATTATAATAATGCAATGTATAATATCAAATAAAATGTTAAAATGCTATACAAGATCATAATGTTAAGTGATGGATGCTTATAGAAGAATCTTCTACTTCTAAATTACAAAAAATGACTTTTATTCTTTACAAAAGCTATATAATATGAAGTAAAATATCAAGGGATGTCGAAGATGCTGTAGAATTTTATAATTGCTTGTGGGCCGATATGCGTTTCGGGCATACGCCCCTCTTCTGTCGGCATTTCTTTTTGGTGAGCTAAGTGCTGTTCAGTGTAAAGCCGGGAAATTTTAACTGTAAAAATTTTTAACCGTAAATATAAGTAATTTTTAAGCAAGATTTATATTAGTTAACACCTCCTTACATGATATCTCAAAAAGAAATGCCGACAGAAGAGATGAGNATTTCTTTTTGGTGAGCTAAGTGCTGTTCAGTGTAAAGCCGGGAAATTTTAACTGTAAAAATTTTTAACCGTAAATATAAGTAATTTTTAAGCAAGATTTATATTAGTTAACACCTCCTTACATGATATCTCAAAAAGAAATGCCGACAGAAGAGATGAGTATGTCCTAAATGCATATCGGCTCACAAGATATTCCGAATAAAGATTGATGTCAGAAATGCCTAATGTCTGTCTATGCACTTAGTTGTGACATAAAAAACAAATTTTATAATATTATTATAGTTTAAGGGATAGAAGCGTCTTCGTGAGGCTAGGAATGCGCTTCATTATACAGTAGCTTTTATTATCCACAAAACTAGAATAATATAAAGAAGAATGTCCTATACTTCTAAACATATATGAAAGAAAATAAACTTAAAAATGTATTGTTTTTAACGAGAACAAGACAGTAAATTTTATCATTTAGCATCTTTCTNTTCGTGAGGCTAGGAATGCGCTTCATTATACAGTAGCTTTTATTATCCACAAAACTAGAATAATGTAAAGAAGAATGTCAAAGGATGTCAAAGGTGCTGTACAGCTTTATAATATTATCGTAGTTTAATGGATAAAAGCTTCTTCAACAATCCACATATCAATAAAAATGCTTTTTATTATCTGGTGACAATTACAGGTGATGGCTTTATTCTTCACAGAACTAGAATATAAAATATAATGTCAAGAAAATGTCAAAAACATTGTACAGCATTACGATGTTATTTATGGTTTAAGGGATGGATGCATCTTCAAGAGTCTATATGTCACTTAAAATGCTCTTTATTATCTATCTAATGTCAACTGTACAGGTGATGTGAAGTTTTATAAGACCACACCTAAGATATTTCTCTGAAGATGAGGTATAGGTGGCAAGTGCATTTAAAGAAAAAAAGGGGCTCAAAATAGTCTACTGCAGGTGACAGTCTTATCTAGAAGATGGAACCTTAAATACTTAGCTGTCAACAGGAAAGAGTTAGATGGGTTTACTTGGTTAAGCTGAGTAGAAAAATACTTTGCCTTTATTTTCTCGAGATTTTTATCGATGTATCTTAGGAACCAATCGGATTTTACGTTTGAAAAACTTCATCCCCCCAGTGTTCTCTTATAATCTTCGTAGAGATTTTTGTTGTCGATATGTATACATTATATACCTGAATATTTTGTTTAAAAAATTTGTTTAAAACTCTTAAAGTTGAGATTGAGATCAACTTAGGATTTGTGCCATCGTAATTCTTCTTTCTTATCAATATCATGTTAGATTTTTATCTAGTTTTTGATTGATAACTTGGTATATCTCTCTTGGGATTACTGGTTTCTGTGAAGTAATACATATATCAATGAAAGTTATGAGTAAAATATCAAAGAATTAACATTTAAGTTAACCAAAAATTGCAAAATTACATTAAAATTTAAGATTATTTACTATAATTTTCTTCTACACGAAATCAAAGCTTCCATTGCTAATCTTTATCTACTTTAAGTTTTCACGATAAAATCTTTTAAATTTCTAGTAAAATTTTATAAAATTAACTTAAAATCTATATAAATTAATATATTTAAACTATCACTAATTAACTATTTACATAACTTTATATATGAATGTACTGTATGAAAAAATTAACGATAAAGTTACATTTAAGAGATTTCACCACAATTTTTTGATGGTGTAATATATAAAAATTATATTCAAGGCATTAATAACAAAATTTAGCAGGGAAGGAAGTTCAAACAAATTAGAAAAATATGAGGAAAAATAAATTTAGACGTTTTATTTTTCTGTAAATTTTAACAGGAATGAGTAAGAGTATGACATGAGTAACATCTTATCATGAATAAATTCGACATACAAGACAAAGACCTCACAAGTCTCTAGTAAGGACATGATAAATATTTAAATGGTACAATTTCGTAGCCACAGAAAAATTTAACAGAGAGACTATCAAAATAGATGACAGCTTATTTGTCTTCTTTTCCCCCCTCGAATTTAATGCTATTTTTCTATCTTTAAAACTAAAAAAAATCGCCAATTATTTTACATTTATTCTCTTAGAATGCAATTTAATTAGTAGATTCTTTTGTGTAAAATAAATAAATTTAATATACTTCCACAGATATATTTACGTTAAAGCTTATGATGTAACACAATTAATATCATTAAAAATATGAAGAAAAGACAATTTTATATATAAAATTTTGATATAAGTAATTGTTAGATATAAAATAAATAAACATTTCTTACACATTTTTATACGTAGATTACCTCTCAACATTGTAATTCAGCTTAAAAATAAGCAATTGTTAAAGTGTTCGCGATCTACGTGTTGAGCAATATAAATTAAAAATTTACAAGTAAATTAAATTTACCGAGTTAAGTTTTTAAGTAAATACACAAAATACACATTACTAAAAATAAGACAAGAAACAAAATTTTAGAAACAAAAACAAATTCTAAATAGTAAAGATTATTTGTGAAAAACGTAAAAAAGAATTCAGTAGCAAAAGTAAGCTCTTCAACCTTAAGTGAAACGAAATACTGTATTTGTTTATTCTTAATATTTTTATAGATTTTATAAGGTATATTTTATACTTGTAAGAAGAATTTTTAAAGTATTTTTAATTCTAAATTGTATAAATTAACATATATTCCTATATTTTTCCTCAAACACACTTTGATCTTTGGATATTGTTACATCTCCACAATCAGAAATTTGACTATTTTCATAAGTCTATTATACTAAACAATAATAAGTAATTATGCAAAAGAGTTCTAATTATTACATTCAATAAGAATTTTAACTGTTCATGAATCTATTATAATTAATACAAAACTTTTATGAATGTACTCAGAGAATTTTCATTGAGAAGTGAATTAATGCACCTTTTAGACTTATTAATAATGAAGATGTGTAGATAATCTACTAATAAAAGGTGTATAACTGTCAAAATTTAACAGAATTATTACTTTATTTATAATATTAAGAATATAACACCATTCTACTCGAAGCTAAGTTCTATATCATAATTACACATGCTCCTACATCAAGAGAAAACAATGATAATTATAACAAACCAAGAGAATAAACAGCTAAACTACAAAGTACAAAAGTTTTTGAGTATTTTTCAATAAAAATTACACAAACATAATATTAAATCCTATATCTAAACTGCTTAATATCTTAAGGAAGCTCAAGAGAACACGACAGAGCATCTTCTTCTACTCTTTGTTTTCTTTACTTATAACTTAGAGAAAAGGGGGAAAGAAAAAATAAACCGAAATTTCTTCTGAATTTTTAAAATTCCAATTTCTGAATTAAAAAAATAACATTCTGAGATACATTCCCGCATTTTAATTTCCAGTTTAATCAGTTTATTGCATGCTTTTATGTGAAGTCGATCTGGGATTAAGTTCATTTCAATTCTATCGAAGAAACTAATGTAAATGTTACTGTAGCAGCAGAGAATATTCACGAATGAGATATATTTATTCCTTAAACGTTATCCCATTTAACGTTTATTATTATTATTCATATTATTTCTTTGTGATTAAGGAGAAAGTTTAAGAACCTAAACGAATGTTTGAATAAGTTTAAAATGTTAATAAAGAGATTTATAATGTTATATAGTTTTTATATTTAGTAAAAATAGAGAGAAAAATTTATATTTTTATCTTATAAATTTTTAAATTTTAAAGTATAACAGAATATATTTACTAGAAAATTATATATACAGGTACTTAACGAAGATAATTCAAATTTTAAGCCAAATTCCAGTAGAATAAAACTAGAAAATTATATAAAATTTAATAAAAAGTAATTAAAATGTTATTTATTTGACATTTTTGAAAAAATAAATCTAAAAAAACACCATAAAATAGTTGTAAAAACAGTTGAAAAGCGGTGTAATTAATGGTAAAGAGTATACATTATTAACGAAGTTGTCTGTATAAAAATTAAAAAAAAACAACAAATTAAAATTAAATTTGACTTAAAATATAAGAAATTTCTTTATTCATTCGCTTCTTTAAGGAAATTAATCGAAAGAGCAAATCTATTTTCTTAACTGTTGATGATACAATAAGAAGAAAAAAGAATGGATTGTAATGGATAAAGAAGAAAATGTGTTCTGTCAATGCAAATGTTATTGGAAAATTACCGATTAAATAAGATAAATTTACAGATAAAACGTTGGAAAAAGCAAGAGAGTTAACCACAAAAGACAATTACCATTATAACAGTATTTAAATTACATAATTTTAAATCTATCTGTAGTCAATAGAATCGTTTGAAAAATTAAAGAAAAATTCATAATTAACATTTATTTTATGAGAACGTTTTTATAAAATTTATACAAATAGATTTTTTGAATTAATATATGCAGTAAAACCTGTGTAAAACGGACTCGATTTTTCCCGTTTAGGCAAGTTTCTATAAATCAAAATAATTTGATATATCCTGTGAGGGGGGAGATGCTGCAAAACTCTTTTTCAAGTTACACGACTTGACAGTTTCTATAGCTTATCCTATGTAAATTTTCTTCAATATTTTTGTTTTGATATTGAAAAACAAGATATATTTTTCTGTATTAAGAGATGTGTACAAGAATTTTTCTTTGAAATGTTTGTTTCTAAAGATATATTTTAACACGTTGTTCCTATTCTTCTTCTTGAGATTTATCTCTTGCTCTTTTCTAAGTACACGTTTCTTTCAGTTATATTTTGCATGTATACTTCTTTTTCTAGGGTATTTTTTTACATATTTATCTGCTCTTTTCTTCAATCTTTTGTTACATATTCCTACTTTTTTATCTGAGTAAAGTATAAGAATAATAGAAGTTGTAAATTATAGTAACAAGAATGGATCTTAGAGAACACACTTAATATTCAGTTTTTCTATATTTATATACGGAAAAATTTAGATAAATTGATTTATATTCTAATTTTTTTACTTATGATAAAATTATGAGCTAAGTTTACCAATCTATATGTATTTAAATGTCTTAAGTGTTGATCATATGCAACTTTATACAACTTTATTGATTTCTTACAATATCTAGTCTTAGAACTCATATAAAATCGTATTTTTTCTAATTTATTAATGCTTTAATATTAATTAAAAGCTTAAATTAATATTTTTAGCTGCTGAATATAGAAATTTATAGAAAATCTGAAACACCATCATCGTTATTGATGATGAAATGCTAAGAATTTTTCATTATAAGTACTCTAAAACTGTTTATTTTATTCTCCTATACACACAGGAATTCAGAAATTTATTTACAATAAAACCTGTATAAACCGGACTAGCACGGTACCGAAAACACGGTTTGGCAGGTTTTTGTGCTGCAATCTGAAAAAATTGTAGACCTATAAATTCCCACTGTCGTCCTCCTGTCCATCCTCAATCTCATGAATGCTATTAGGCAGATGTAATTCGCAACCGAATTTGGAAAGCTGAGCGGCAGGAGGCCTCGATTAATTATATAAATACTTCCGCTTTACACCAGAAATCATGTGATTTTAATTAAAAATGTTTCCCTGAAAGGGGTTAGATGATCAGCACGACTCTATTGCTAACAGGAAATGTATGATGTATAGGACAAGATGCTAATTTAAGATCGAAAGTATATATTTTAAATTAAATAAATTACAAATACGATCAAAATTGAAGCCTGGTATTGTGACCATGTCACAATAATTTTTGCTCGAACTGTATATATATATCTCTTTACCCCTTCCTCCCTATTTTCATTTATGGCTATACCTATGAGTTCGGCCTGTACCTTTCCTATGTATGTATATATATATCATTCATACTGAAAAGTTTGATCAAGCTTTTCAAAACATGTATTTACTATAGAAAATCTAATATCTCAGAGGGAATTTATTCTAAAGTGACCACGTGTAGTAGAAAGTTTGTTTATATAACTTGGCGTTCCAGCAATTCTCTTTAAAGGCTTTTAAAGAAAATATTGTATTTGAGAATTATATTCCCAACGCCAAGAAAAACGTTCTGTAAATTCTGGCTTATACAGTTCTTAAAAAGTCTTGACTGTATACACTTAATACACGTCGTAACGATGCAACAGATAAAAATAAAAACCGAATTCTTATCATAACTCGTATCATATTATCGTAATCATATTTTTAATTTATTTAATTTAAAATGTATGCTCTCCACATCAAATTAGTAGTGTCATGCCCCTGTAAATTATACTTTTCTTGTTAACAATAGAGTCATGCCGGTCATCTAACTAACCCCTTTCTTGAGATTAAGAAAGGACAGACAGACAAACGACAACGGAAATTTACAGAATTTATTAGAGTAATTATAGAATAATTCTACTATAACATTAGTAGAACATTGAATGATCAATTTGTAAGAATATTATTTTTAAATTAATAAATATTTATAATTCCTACGAAATTTTAGTAAAATAATTGAATTTTATGTAAGAATTTCATAAATTTGAAAACTTTTATTAACAATTAATGCTATTCAAATACCACTCAATACAAAAGAGACCGGAAATCAATATATTTCTAGTGCTATGAAGAATATTTAAAGACATTAATAATAAATTACATTACATCCTTTTTAAAAATTATTAAATTCTGTGATAAAGTAACTTTTATCGCAGTATTTTAAAGAAAACTTTATCATAATCAATGATTCTATAACGTAAATATACTTAAAATTTAAGTAACGAAGGCATAAACTTCAAAAAATGTAAAATATAACAAAGAAAAATTCCGGATTCTTCAGATTCTAAAATAGAAAAATGTGGGAGCGTGATGTTAAGATGTTTACATTTCATGTTCATAATGTTCTATGCCATTGAGCGTAAAACATTATCATTGAATACAAGTAAGAATTTTTTGTTGAAGAAAGTAAGCTTATTTTTTTTGTAGAAGAAGAATTTCTCACCTGCTTCCGAAAAAATAAGAAAAAACAGAATTTTTCAGCAAAATATTCCCTGTATTTCTCTAATAAAAGAATTACTTTTTCGAAGAAGAAACTGCTTACTCTTTTGTTTTCAGAATGGTAAGTAATATTTTAAAGGAAAACTTCGTGTAATTTTTCAACTAAAATATTTTGCTTAAAAATATATAAAATTAAATTTTTAGTTTAATAAAATAACCACGTTTTATTGTTGGAAAACAGAAAAATATGTGTTTTCAAACGGATAAATTTTTGCATTTTCAGGAAAATTTAATTATATTTTACTTTTCTAGCGAAAAATGTCTTCAATTTTCCGGAAAATTTCATTATTTTTTATTTTTTCCAACGAAAAGGATAATTTTTTCCTCAAAAATGAAGAAATTTTCATTAAAAAATTAGTTTTTCGACATCAAAAAACGAATCTTTTAAAATTTTTTCACGGAAAAATAATTTTCTTTTAATTAAAGAAACAAAATTTTCCTAAAAACAGCAACCACTTTCTTCGTTCTTAAAACTTTTTACAACAAAAAAAGTAACTAATTTCATTTATTTTATTTTATTTTATTTTTACTTTTTGTTGGAAAAAGTAAGAACTTTTATATTTGAGAGAAAGGTTTAAAAGATTTCTAACCTTTTAACTAACACGATTCTATTGTATTTTTGCTAAAAGGCTGGAAATATTTCAAACTAGATGAAAAATCGAGAAACTTTCTTCCAAAAGAAATAAATTAAATGTAGAGAAAAAAAAGAAGAATATTTTCACCTATAAAATGTATGAGCACGCATAAATTATCAGCTATAGAAACACGATAAAAATTTATCTTTATGGCAATTTATCCATTGATACATCTATCTTTAAGAATTACCAGTTGAAGAAGAAGAAGAGCAAGTGTTAGAAGAGCACATGGATGAATAAATAATACATGTTAGCGGTACGTAACAATGGTAAACGATATTGTAAGTTTGTGTTTTATCTGTACAGCCACCTGCAGAGTAGCGATGGAAGGAAAGGAGGTATACACTCGATGTAAATGTTATCGATAAGTTGTCAGTTAAATGAACCGAATTGACTCGTGTTTAGCTACCAAATACCGATTAGGTTACGTAGAAAGAAGGTAGGAATATCGATATTCGATGAAAACATTACAGATATGGAAACAGACTTTCGAGTAATGGAAGCAAATTTAAATCTTCTGCGTAACTACAATTTACAGTTACCTGTGTGCTACCTGCAGGGGTGGTTAAAGTTAATTGGAGGATGGACGGTCGATTGTTCGATACGTCTTGCATTTTTGTCATCATTAACAATTTTGATCATACCCTCCCAACACGTAAGATAACGAGCTTTACCTACTTAAAACTAATGGAATTATATTTATATGTGTATTCGCTTACCCTCAGGCAGGTTGTTTTTATATAATTGACTATAAAAAAATGGAAATATAAAAGAAGATTTTAATGAAAACCAATTATGCAAATTACACCATTTCTTTTAGTGAAGGCAAGCAATACAAGAAACATCAAGAAGTTCTCTCTCTTTTTTTAAATTTTAAGTTTAATTAACATAAAAATATAAAAATTTCTTAATTTAAATTGATGAAGACTTAATTTTTTGTGTGTCTACTGATGTTTTTTTTACTTGATATTTTTATAAAGTGTTATGATTGAATTCATCATAAACGAACCAATTACACGCACATGCTGCTGATGGTTATATAAATGTTATTGCACTTTTCCATCACTGGTAACGTTACTGACAAATGATGGATGCCTTTTTTGGTAAATTAATAAAAAATCATAGAAGTTTGCCACGCTACGATGAGTTAAATACCTTTTTCTTATCATCGACACGTTGCAGGTGAAGAAGAAGAAGAAGCAATAGAAGTTGAGGAGGAGCAGGCGGAGAAAGAAACCATGTCTTGATGGCAATTTAAATACGTTATAATCGAATTACACCTCTTAAAAACTTCAAAATAATTGTATATAAAACTCAATTGAGATGATTAAAATAGTAGTTTTTGTTTTTTTTTCCTCAAATGGAATTTTGCTAGTTGGTTACGCGAAGAAGATGGTAGATTCTTTCCAGTACTTATCGATCTTGAAGCTAACTATCAAGAAAAAAGGATTAAAGGTAGCTGATGAAGAGAAATAAATCATAGATTAAACTGTAGATAGATCAGTTTAATCTAAAGATAGCTGAAATCTAAAGAAAGTCGAAAGAATTACTTTAGATTAGTTATAGATTAGACTCTAAGCTTAAGAAGCTTAAAGCTTTTAACCTAAAACTAGATAAAACTCTAAGAAAAAGAGCGATTTACGGGAGTAATGATGAAAAGTTTAATCTTAATTTAAGTTTAGAGGCTATACAATTTTGCAAATCGACAAAATTTTCAGCTTCATCAACAAATTTTTAATAAGGGATGGCATTGAATTAATTGGTAGTCAGAAAGGTAGAATATTACAAGGAATTTTTGATGATTTAAAAAACTTCTGGGGGATTTTTTTAGTTTAGAAAATTCCCCAAAAGTTACAGAAATTTTTAAAGTAATATACATTAATTTAATATGTCTATTTCTAGATTTATAGAGGATATTTCTAAAATAAGTGTCATAAATTTTAAAAAATTTCTTACAATTAGGGAATTTTTGGTTATAGTTTACGGAATTTGCGGGGATTTTTCGTTTAAAATCTTCTCTAAAGGCTTCGAAAATTTCAATTATCAAAATTAATTTGTTAAAAAATGCATAGTCATTTTTAAATATATATATATTTGTGGAGGTGGTTCTGAATAATATTCATATATGTGAAAAATTTTAAGGAATAAGATATTTTTGGTGGTTTAGGAAATATTTGGGGAATTCTCTGTTTTTAAAACAAATTTACACTGTCACAACTTTCGAAATTGAAGAATTTATGCCGAAAATATTCCATCACTAAAAAAATTTTTTTAATATTATTTTTATTCTGAATAAAGAACAGATAGCATTTAAAAATAGAAAATAATTCTTAAAACTTCGGAAAATTTAATATTTGCCTTAAATTTTTAAGAAATTTTCGAGAAATTTAGGAAATTTGTATCAAAACTAAAATCTATTTATTTTCTATTAAAAAACGAAACTTTAGGGAATTTATGGGGAATTTAAAGAATTAAATAAAATTTCAGAGGAAAATTTTTCATTAATGTTTAAAATTTTAATGAATTTCATATTTCCCTTAAAGTTTGAGAGAAATTTTCGCGAAATTAAGAAATTCATTGAGAAAATTTTCAATCTTCAAAACTTTAGTGAATTAATAAAAATTTCTTTAAAACACCTTTAACTAACCCAAATTTTCTGAAAATTCACGAAAATCTGCGGGAAATTTCATACATTTAGGGAAATTTTAAATGTAATTTTATTATTTTATAGAATCTGTAAACGTTTACGAATTTTTTTAATTTCCGAAATTTAGGGAATTTTATATTTCCCTAAAACTTTCAGAGAATTTAACGAGGGAATTCAGTAAAGTTTTAAACATTAAGATTCAGAAGATGAGAGGAGAGAGAAAAATCTGGGAAAGAGAGAAAGAGAGACCCTTCGTAATCCATGCAACTCGACTTGAAATATTCATAAAAATACTGAATAATGAATATAAATTCATGAATAAATTCAGAAACGGTTCAACTCTTTATTAATTAAGGAATTATTAGTCAAAATAATGAATTGAGATCAACGTTAATAAACATTATTAATCAATAAAAGTATATAGCTGATGATGATAATAGTACAGTTATCTGCTTATATTAAATATAAAATGATGTTTATGGTTAAGAAAATCATTTTAGATTGTCATTTAAATTATATTACAAATAAAAGCATTAATAATATTTAAAGTTTAGTAACATATAAAGAATGAAAATTGTTTAACAAAAGGTTAGAGTTTGTTTGTTGGTGTGGAAATCATTGAGATGATGAAGTGAAAAGAATCGATTGACATCTGTTTGTTCTCACCCAACACAAACTAAGAATTATAATAAAATTCTACGTCAAAAATATTTTTCAACTGATTTTTGTGTTTGATCCACAGTAAATGGCATTTTTTAAATAAATTTATATAAAAAAGTATTATTAATTGAAGTCCAAAGAGCTTTACGGTTTCTTAAGAATTTCTTGGATTTTCTTTTTTCTGGGATTTATTTTCATTGTAATATATTATGTTAAAAGTATTTTGAATAGTTTTTATATTTTTTAAACGTAATTTAAATGTTTTTTTTAATTTTTTGGGCTTTAAACGCTTAGTTAAAGGATTATTTTGGGTGTAAAAGTATGGCAAATCGATGGTTATTAAAATTCAATAAGGGTCATCGACGTTAAATCAAGATTTTCGTAATAAATTGCGCGTTTATACATTAAAAAAGTGTAATAAATACTGTAAAACCTCCAGTAGCAGACACCTCCCAACAATGGCCACTGGAAAAGGCGACTATTTTTTGAAATGTTTCTTTTTTGAAATGTTTACAAAATAACTTCTAAATAACGGCCGTTCTTTGTGTTTCTGTCAGTGGCCGTTCTTCGAAGGTTTCACTGTATTAAAGTTTTGATGTTTAACTTGAGATTGTTTCCTTAAAAGTCCTTGTTTTTTGATTTTTGTCTCATTCGTCTTGTAGGCATGAAAAGGCCCTTTTAATTACCTTCATTATGGGTTTACATTACGAGTGGCAAGTGGTGTGAGATGGCTCCAACATATGCGAAACAGCCACCCACAGAAAAATTCCGTGAGTTCCTCGTCCTGATTCAATCCTGGATCCCACGGCAATAAGTTGAATAAATTATGATACTTTGCACTTTTGGGGTTAAATAGGGTTTTTACCTTAAGGGTATATTAAATCGATGATTATGCAAGGGTTAATAACGATTTTAGCATTAAATCGGAAATTTTTAATATCGAATTGGCCGTTCGAATTGGCCGTTATGGTTATCGTAATAGTAATTCGATACTACGATAAACATAAAATTATTCGGGAACTTTTTAAAGAAAATTATTAGTAAATCCAGGATATTTTACATTAAAAATTGAGTTATATTTCAATTTTTTACGTGAAAAATAATATAAATTTAAAATTTATAATGTTCAACGTTAACTTGAGGGTTGTTTTTACATTAAAATTCATGATTATTAAGTATTTTTGCTATTCAATTCTATTTCATTAAAAATTTAGATAATATATTTTTAAAATAATTTATTTTCTAAGTCAAAATTAAATTTTTAGTAAGAGTTAGTTTTTAAATAATCGAAAATTAATTAAATAAATACTAAAACTTTTGCAATTTTCTTCAAAAATAATACATGAAATATTAGGGAAAAGATTTTCGTTAATCTCCTAAACATTAGGGATATATTNTCAAATAAAAAACAGTAGTTATAAAAAACATTTTAAATTGAATAAATATTTGCCATCAAGTAGACTCAAGTCACGATCAAAAGTCAAGTTCGTACTTTAGGAAAAAAAAGCAAAAAAGAAGAAAAAGAACAAAAGAAATCGAACAAAAATACAAAAAAAATGGAAGAATTCTTTAGTTTTAATCGAAAAGTCTTGGGAATTTTATCGATTTACCTTCTTAGCAAGAGTCGAATTTGTTGTTGGCTTAGTCTAATTAACGGTTTGCAGTAGTTAGTAGCGAGTAAACAATGACCAAACATAAGTTAGGTGTAAAATCCATGGCTAATTGCATCAGATTCTTTAGGGAATATCAAGTATACATCACTTTATCGAAACAATAGTTTTGCGGGTTTAATTTTAATAACATCACTAAATATATCTCTGGAAAATGTTGAAATATCCGTAGAAAAATTAATAAGTATCAGTTATGCTGATACTCTTAAGTGTTTCTTTACAAATGTTAATAACTAATTAAACTTATGTCATGCTAGTAGTTTTGTGGTAACCTTTTCGCCTTCAATTACTATAAATTAATTCGTTTCACATTGTGTAGTTATAGAGGGATAATTAAATGGAAGATTATAAAAATTAATAATGCTTACTCTATTTGAAACGTCAATTTCAGCATAGAAGCACAAATGTTGCTAGTGTCCTTGTTGAAGTTGACAGTACCATCAGCAGTGTGTTAGTGCTTCTTTAGGAGCATTAATTAACTGGTCACTTTAGTGCTTAGAAGCCCTGAAATTGTGTCTTATGTATAACTTCCGCGCTTTTATAGAAGCACTGAAGTTACTAGTTGAAGATTCTTTGTTGAAGATGCCTGTATCTTCAATACTGTTTGTGTTTCTATAGAAGCATTAATAGCGAGGTAGCGGCCAACGTTCACGATTTCAACACGTTTTCGTGTTGAATACGTAGGCCGCAACCTCTCTAATTTTAATTTAAGCGCTTCTTTAGAAACATTGAAGTTGCTAGTATCTTTGAATGATACAGAACATTTATATTATGCAATTTAAAATAGAATAAACCATTCTGGATTACTTATAATGTGGTACTCTATACATTAAACGTGAACTCATATTTGTTTAAAGTGGATCGGTAATGTCTACATTGATTTAACTACAGAATTAGTCAGTCTATAGTAATTGCAATTTGGCTAGGTTTATCAAGTGGATCATACATGCACATGCTGTTTAAACTAATGAGTAACATTTGTATCAATTTAAACTAGATCAATATCATTTACAACGTGTAAGACAGATTGGCAACGTTTATGGACATTAAACTGAATCAATATCACTTGAATCATTTATAACTGGATCAGCTCAAGATCAGTTTAAATGGATCAGTATCATTTACAACAGAGTCAGGAACGTTTACAACAATCATTTATAATTAAATCAGTAACGTTTACAACGTTTAAATTGCATTAGCAACGTTTATATAATTTAAATTGGGTCAATATCATCCACAACAGCAGATTATTAAAGTTTATATGTGTTAAACGGATAAAAACGTCAAAAGATTTTAAATTGGATGCATTTATTTTTATATTTAGAGTGTTTAGACTAAATTAGAAGCATAGACTCACATTAAAATAGATCAGTATCATTTTAATTGAATCTATAACTAAACAGTATCAAAATATTTACATCATTGAAATTATTTAAACAACACTTACATCTCTTAGTGAATTAGTAAATTAGTTTTGTGATAAATCAAATAAAACTCCCCATGAACACTAAATTAAACCAGTGATTCTTAAACATTGTAAACTCCATCACTATCATTTTGAACTAAATTAATATTTAGTAAATAATAATTACGTAAAAAATCTATTGTAAACACAGTAGAAATCTTTATAAAAGAGCAAAATTTAGATAGATTGAACACAATTAAACAGGACTTGAAGTTAGACCAATATAAATATATAAATTCCTACTGTCGTCCGTCTGTCCGTCTGTTTTTCCTTAATATTCAAGAACAGTATTAGATATATAAAAGAGGAGACCAAATATGGAAAGCTTAGTAGCAGGAGATCCCGATTAACTATATACGAACTTCCGGTATAGAAGGAAAGTCATGTTATTTCAATTAAAAAATTTTCCCCAAAAAAAGTTAGATAGATGACCAGCACGACTCTATTGCTAGCAGGAAAGTATGATGTACAGGGGCAAGCCACTTCTAATTTGAGGTGGAGAATATATATTTTAATTTAAACAAATTTTAAAAAATATGATTAATTTCAGTTTAAAGTACCAGAAACCAATTTAACACGATGTAGAAATTTATCATAACAAGTTAAAATTAAATTGGCACAATTTAAAATAAACCAGCAACTAAACCAATTGTTAATCTTCTAAAGTAAATGGATCTAGTTTAGAAATACTTTTCCAGAAAAAATTCTAAAAAATCTCTTCTTTTCTTAACAGAAACTTCGATCGATTTCGAATCTTTTCGAAAAATCTCCCCAGCAAAATATTCTACAAAAGATGCCATTTTGCTTCTTTTCTACACTTAATACTGCTTTTTTTTTTTGTAAAAAATACCTATCAGCACCATTTTAGTAAAGGGGAGGATCATATAAAGTTCTTGAACTTTGATCGCTTCACTAGACCAATATAAAACTGTAATTTTTCGTATGGCAAAGCACTTTCGCTTCAGGCAACATAAGTTGAGAGGTCAGGTCACATGGGGTCGATCATATATATATAAAGTATATACTTTCTAAAACTTTATATTATATTATATTCTAGGTTATTTTATAATAATTTTATGAAATTATTATATTATTATATAATATAATATTGGTACAAATATATTGATTTTCATGAGATGAATATGTGGAAGTTAAATGTTACATGTTGAAGTGTTCCCAATTTTGTCGAAAAATTGAACAAAACGTTAACGAGACTGTGTTTTTATTATAAAAGGACACTACGAATAACAGTAAAATTTGTAAAAATGAATTATTTTCTTCCACTCTTCTTTGTTTAAATTGGTTTCAATTAGTCTGTTTCTTCTTCAGAAGCTATATTTGTAAAGGATACAAACAAATTTCAATTTGTAGAAAAAACAAGCAACTTTCTGTAAGAAGAAAACCTGTAAAGGAAACAAATAGATCTAATTGTTTGTTCTAAATATGAGACTTTCTTGTTTCCTCCTAGAGGCAATTTCCAAAGATTCCAATAATGTTCTTGTTTTTTTATCATCCATGAACTTTAATAACATAATTATTATTGATGTACTGATGATTTTACATTGCCGATAACATTAAAAAACATAATCAGTAGAGACATGTTTAATATTTTAATTATTAGGTATAACAATTTACTGTTTATAAAATTCATGTTTTTTAAATTACTCAACAGGTAGATCGCGAGCTCCAAATTTCTACAAGAATAATTCTCGAATGAAAGAAAGGTTGGGAAGTTAGAAATTAAACTAAGTAAATTATAATTGTATGAGTATTTAATAAGTTTTCTAATTTATAAACTATATATTCCGTCCTAAAAATATAATTTTATTATTTATTGTTAGAAAATTAAGTCAAAAATTTATAAAAAATGATTACTTATCAAAATTTTATTAATGCGACATTTCACTATGTTTTCGGGTAATTAATGTTAATCCTACCATTAATATATGCTATATGTATGTAATTTTAGAAAATCAATACATTTTTATTTCTAATATTTGTTATTTTTTACAGAAAAGTCTTATAATTATTATTTGAGGGTGTATCAAATTTCATTCATGTTGATGAAAGACGATACTTTAAACAACGTAAATGATGAAGATATAATTACGTTTTACGCATAAAACACAACAAAATCTATAATTTTAATTAATATTTTTGTAGCGAATCTTTAACAAATTTAATAATATTTAATGATAATTCATTTTTTAAAAACATCTACGAAATTTTACAAACGTTATGAATTCGATCCATAAGTACTTCTACTAGAAAATTCATGTCCAAGAAAATAAGCTGAAATCTAAGATTTAAAAAAATTCGTTTTCTTGATTTTGTTTGAAGTATAAAATACTATTTTAAATCGAAATTTTTCGTCTTTAGAAATAAGATTTCAGCAAAAAATACTCGAGAAAAGTATGACGGTTTTGGATGAATACTTGATATACGAGGATAATTTAAGGAATTAAAAATTTAAAGAAATTGCGATTAATTAATATAATTTTTATCATTTAAATTTGTTTATTTTTATTAATTTTTATTATTTTTGTTTGTTTTTTGTAAACGTTTCTCCATTAATTACTATTAAGTAACATTTTCCTCTTCCTCCTCTTCTTTCTCATTCTCATCATTATCTTCTTTCTTTTCGTTTTTCCTTCCTCCTTTGCTTCTGCTTTCTTTGCCTTGTTTTTCCCCCTTTTTGAGTTTTGCGCATTAAACATATTAGGATATTTAAAAAATATAGTTTAAAATAAAAATTAAATATTCTAGACTGCAATTTATGATTTTCTGAATTTTAAAATGATTATGATTTCAAGTTTTTTTTACATGATTTAATCTAATGTTACTAAATGTTTATATAGATTTACTTTATACTTATTAACTATTTTTACGTAAATTCAATTCATTATGACTTATACAAAAGTATTTTTATTAGTATTGTTAACATTTTTAAATTTTTCTAAGAACCTAAATTTTTTATATGATTCTGCTCAAGTTTTAACTCTTCAAGTAAAATATTAACTTCTTTCTGATGATTCAAATACATCTTTTTCTGATAATACAAGCTTACTATTAACTCTTTTCTGATGATTCAAGTCAACTATTAACCTCTTTTTGCTGATATAAGATTAACTATTAACCATTTCTGCTGATTCAAATGAATCGTTTTCTGGTGATATAAGCTTACTATTAACTCATTTCTGAAAGATTCTAGGTTACCATTAATCCCTTTCTGCTGATTGAAGTTAGCCATTAACCTCTTTCTTCTGATCGAAGTTAGCCATTAACCTCTTTCTACTGATGCAAGTTAATTACTAACTCCTTTCTGCTGATTCAAATTAATCTGCTTCTGGTGATACAAGCTTACTATTAACTCTTTTCTAATGATTCAAATTAACTATTAACCTCTTTCTGCTAATACAAGATAAGTATCAATACCTTTAAGCTGATTCGTGTTAACTGTTAACTATCATGTGATTCAAGTTAACGATTAAACTTTTTCTAATGAGTAAATTCAAATGTTAACTCTTCTCTGGCGATTCACATTAATAAATAAAAACTTTTTTCCGTAAATTAAACAAAGTATTAATTTATATCTGATGTTTAACATTCAACTTTTGGTAATTCACTTTTAATTAACGGCATTTTTTTCATAATTCAACAGCCAATAAGCTTCAAGCAAAGAAAAAGATTGCCAAAAATCCTTCAAAATCTTATAAACGATACATATTTAATCAAGAATTTAACATTTACCAGGAGGAGAAGACGTTCTCTGAACAAATTAGAAGTACCAAAGTTGTAAAATTGAAAAAGTTAAAATATATTTTAATAATATCAAATATTACTCTGTAACTTTGAAGATATTCACTACTTTAATTTCAATCTTAGAAAAAAGTTAAGCAAAATAAAAAAAAAAGAAATAAAACTATTTTACTATATCTTTCCCCCCTTTAAGATTATTAAAAACTGTAACAAGCATTACACTACTGTGAAAAATTATGACACATTTAATTTCCTTGATTGTCTCTTGTGTATTGTAACTATAGTAGCATCGTAGTTACTGATACAATTTCAAATTCCGCTTGTACTATTTTTGTTGTAGATTAAAATGTGAATGAGTTATTCTAAAAAAATTTACGAGAGTTAAAGAAAATTAAGTTGATGTTTTTTTTTTTGGGTACTCAATGACAGTAATTTCTTTAAAAAATCCTAATTTAAATATGTATATAAATAAATACTTCGGCAAATTCCGACTTTTATAAATTACTTTTTTCTTATGTTATAAAATGTTTAAATTAACATTTAAAATAATTTTTAGAGGTTTTTGTTCCATTTATTATACTTTGAACTCATGCTGAAACCAAATTAAAAAATGTTAAAATACGTCATGTTAACTTGTTTTTCTATTAATTCTAAATGCACACAAACTTTATTACATTACAGTTGAACCTCCAAAAATGGCCCCTTCCAACAACGACCATTTTTTCAAAAACTCTCTGTTTTTCTATTTAAGAAAAACTCATATAAAATAACCTTTAGACAATGGCCATCTTTTATGTACCCCTAGTGGTCGCTGTTTAGAGGTTTTACTGTATTTATTTATAAGTTTAAAAGATATAAATTTACATTTAAAATAATTGTTTGTGTGTTTTACTTCTTTTATTATGCTCTGTATTCATTGAAATCATGTTGAGCCAAGTTCAAAGTTTTCAAAACTAATTTAATTTTTATTGAGTCTTAAAAATACTTATACATAAAAAATTTGATAACATTTAAAATTCATTATCTTCTTTCTTTTCGTTTTTCCTTCCTCNTACGTTAGTCTACAATCACAATTTAATTTTTTTTTTTCATAATTTGAAAACATAAAACTTATTTTTTATCCTAAATTAAAATTTTTAATTTATTTTAAAATTATTTACTTTTTTACACGGAAAAACGCAATTTTTTACGAGAAAATTAATAATAAATCAGAAGATTGATCAGTTTCTTCTATATTTATCAATAATCCATTTACAAATAATCCTTTTATCCTGAGATAAAAAAATACAAGAAATTATTTATACAAGAGAATTAATTCCATGTTTTTGAATTTGAAGCTTTGAAAAATTTTTTTTTTCACAATTTTGAAAAAACAAATTTTCAAGTTTTAAAAAATGCTTTGCTATTTATTTACATTAAATTTATATATTTTTAACCTGAATCAAATGTTATGCTATTTACTTTTACATTTTTTATTACTTACAAATTATATTTTTAAATAATTTTATTTTTCATAAATTAATTTTTTGAATTTTTATCCTTCAAACGCAAGTTGACTTAATTAAACTTATATTGAAGGTAAAGTTAAGATATATCTAATGGTGCTATAGTATATTATCAGATAAAATCATTAAAAACTTTTATAATTTTAAACATTTTTACGATAAAAATTGCAGAAATGTATTAAAGTACCTTCAGTGTAGAACTTTCATTACTGAACACGGTAGAACTTAATTACTTAACGAGTTATTCATTATTTTAATATAGTGTCCGAAAAAAAATTATTTTAGAATAAAAATACACAACTTATTCTAAAAAAATAAGCAGAAAAAGTATATAATTTTTCGAAAAAATCAATTTAAAAATTATGATCAAATTTCACTTTTACAGCCAATTTTGTAATTGATGAAAGAAGGTAGAAAAAGAATGAGGAAAAAAATGAAACACGAAAATAAACTGATGGAAGAGAAGAGAATCGATACAAGTTTCTTGTTGGGATATAGGTTTCCTGTGCAACTAGAACCGGAAATGGACACGAAACATGCCGGAAGTTGACGTCATGTGGTACTTTCCCACGGAGTATTGGAAAGTTTGTCATCGCGTAGGCTTCATAAAATCTTTTTAAAAATCGCAAAATTACCTTTTTATAAATTAAAAAAAAAAAAATGGAAATTTCACTTGTTATAGGCTTCTGACATTTTCATAGATTCAATCTTTAAAATTATCTCTGCCATTTTGGTGATGACAATAAAGTAAAGGTAACTTCATGTAAGGCCATAAATGCCAATTTGGTGAGAAAGAATGAAGATTGCTACACAAAGTCATCTGTTCTACCTCATCCGTTCGAACAAACCATTAGGTAACCATTAGATGATCGTTCTTTTACTGTATTTTTTGATGGTTGCTTCCTCTAGAGCAATTAACTTCCTTACAAGTGAAGTTAATCTGACAAACTTTACTTCCTTAATTTCCATCTAACATTATCTCAACGCTACTGTAACATCGATTTAAACACGACAGCATTCATATAACTGGGTGGGGGTCCTATAATCACTATCCAATGAGGTGACAGTAATTACCTACCAATCCCTGGTAATTTTACGGATAGATGCTTTCCGATTGTTAGATCTTTGCTACAATTACTGTCGTCTCCCACGATAACAAAGTTACTTCATTTGCAAAGGATAACACATTCTGCATGTTTCAAATCATATGGGCTTCAACATTGTTAAGCTTCAAGTGGCATTTGATTGACATCCCCACCTATCAGCCCCCTTATATCACAATGTATCAAGTTACTAGCTCCTCCCAATCAGCTACAAATTAGTTAATTCAATACAGTAATTAGCGCATTGCTAATCAAAGTTTAATCATATTTATTGGGAGAAAATTCTTGATGATAATACATTTATACAGATGTATTTTGTTTAATTTATGAAATCTTTAATGTTTTAATGGAGTATATTAACAAAATTATTGAATTTTTTGCTCATTTGAGCGAAGTTATTCGAAGTAAATTAGCATACAATGATTTTTATAGGTTTTTAAAGGAATATTTTTATCAAATTAATAAAAAAAAAAGTATAGCCAAACCTCTGAACAACGGACACTAACGGGAACATAGAAAATAACGTTGTTTGGTGGTTACTATTTATGCTTTGGAAAAATGGTTGCTGTTTACAGGTGGACGTAGTTGGAAAGTGGGTAGCCGTTTTTGGAGGCTCGAATGTATTTAATTTTGATAATTCTAATGCTAAAACCATCTAAATTTATGCTAAATAATATTAAATACAAATTATTAATAAAAATCATCATCAAATTTCGATGGAATAATGATAATCTGTTTATATAGATTGCTGGATTACATGACTTTGTTAATTTACTTTGATAGTTTCGATGAAAACTATTCAAATGAACATTTTAAATGAAGTTTTCGTTAAAATTATAGTAAAATAATCATTTGTGATATCAGAAAATTAAATTTTAAACATTAAAGTATTTAAAATTTAATTATTTTCATGGCTCGAAATGAATATATAATGTTCATCACTATTTTAAACATTAACAAGTGGAAATTTTCATGATCTATGAATGTGAAAGGTATTTTAATTATCAAAATATCATAAAAGTTTACTGAAAACGTCATAAATTTTAAACTAAATTTAGAAGGCAATCAAAAAATACGCAAAAATTCAAAATTAAATGTGCAAAAATTCATTACAACAAACAACATACAACATAAAATATTTCATAATCTTATAAAATTTATTAAGAAATATCCATACTTAAAACTCAATTAAATAACCGAAATTTGAGCATAAAAAATTATTATCATCATTAAAATCCTGCAAAAAGTTAGAATAAAAAAGCAAATATTAAGTAAAACATACGAAAGAATCTCAAAATTTATATTCATAATTAAAAGCACAATTAAATATGCAAAATTTATTTTAAAAAATCAAAAACTCTTAAAAAATTAATTATATTATAAAACGAATCTTATATAATTTACTAAGTTAAATGAATAATTCACAAAAACAAAAATTCAGCAAAATATTTGAAAATTCAAATTAAAGAAAAAGGGAAATTAAACCAACATATAAATAAACATCACAAAATCATCGAAAACTTAAAAAAAAACTACGTATGACATATTGATAATTAAAGAAAAAACAAAGAATTTAAATACTTGTAAACAAAAATGTATACATTTTTCTAACAAAAACAGCAAAAAGAAAGAAGAAAATCATCATAAATAAAGTTAAGTGTAATAGAAGAATAAATAATCTGTAAGAACTTCCATGTTAGTCATTTTACTAGAAAATTACGTCTTCTTAATTAATCATGCATAAAATATGGATAAAAATGAATTACGTCCAATCAAATTTTGTAATATAAGAGAATTTTCTTCTTCAGTTTGTAGAATTTGTACAAGAAAACAAATATTTGAAGAAAAAAAAATATTCATGAATTTGAAGCTAACTTTGGACTAAATAAATCAAAGTATTTTTAGTAACAGAAATTGATCAATTACATAAATCACGTGAACGAAATATGATTTGTTTTATTTTATAAAAACAAAATTGATTTATTTAAGGATTTCTGAATCTATTTTATACAGAAATTGAATATTATTTAAACAAATGAAGCTATTTTTAGCAACGAAAATTGATCAATTACAATAAATAAAGAAATTAGTCAATTACAAAAGTCACGTGTAAGAAATGTAATTTATTTATTTATTTAAAAAATAATCCATTTTTTCCCGAAAAAGATTATATTAAGAATATGAAAAATTTGCGTGAGTATCATAGCGTGTTTAATTACTTTATCCAAACAATAAATGTAAAAGTGCAACATAATATAACAATTTTAAGTTAATTCCAGTTAAAAAGTATTAAATAAATAGATAAAAATAAGACTAAATATATAACTTTTTAAATTCCTTAAGAATATTTTTTTAAAGAAAATTAAAATTTAATACATTAAAGCTCGTTTTATCAAGTACACAAATTTTAAAAAAATGTTTTGTGTAGTAAAAAATTTAAAAAATATATATTTATTTATGTTTAATTTATTTTTTGTGTATTTGATAGAGGTGTTAAACTAGAGTAAGGATTTCTGGAAAGACATTATTTGAAAAATCTTTATCGATAATCAGATGATAGGTCTGTAAAAAAGTTGGATGTGGCGTTGCTCCAACATCACACACGTATAAAAAAACTGATGGGGATGAGAACACTGTATTTAACAAATCTGTCAATAACTTTCTGGTTCTGTAGACGTTTTCATGCCATTTTGGTGATATATTACCTTCCTGTCATACGGAAATCTAATCTTTTCAACTCGAATAAAATCATCTCGTCTGTCTTTAGTTATATTTTCACTGTTGATTACCTATCGACCATTCTATTTTCCCCCTTCTTCTGCTTCTATATTTTGGCTTTCATACTTCACTTATATGGGTTTCTAACTTCACAATTTTCTATACAAAACTTTGAATCTTTCGTCTCACGTTCTGTATCAGAAATGTAAATAATGTAAGCGCAGCTGTGAATCAGAAAGGAAAGTTAAGAGTAAAAAATAAAATAAAAATAAAATATTAAAAATAAAAAAATCTATATGAAAATAGAGATCAAGAATTTTAGTTGTATATGTTTATGGATTCAAAATTTTTTAGAAGAGTCTCTAATTTTTTTGGAAGAAATTTTCAATGGAATTTGTATGGTGTCCATCATTTTTTATGCATTTATTGATATTTTAACTCTTTTAAAATATTTTCCTTTTCTAAATTTTGTGGAATTTGATTTTCTTTTGCATGCTAAGAATTTTATAGATTTTTGTTTGGTCATAACAATACGGACGTATTAATACACCTCTAAAAAGGTAAATAAAATACTATAAAATTCCCAGTATACTTTTATTATTATACGTAATCACTGTTTAAACGTTACGTGTATCTTTATCATTCCCCAAACAGGCAACATTTGCATTCCTATACATGCTTCACGTCTTGTATATCGGTATCCTAGTTGTTTAATCTTCAATATTTTTCAGCTGCAGAAAGAATTTTATATATTTTTGTGTATATAATGTTGCTAAACTAGGTTTTTTTAAAACCAGCTTCAACTGATTCGAATACAACTAATATTTATTATATTATACGTGGCAGCTTCTTTTCTTCCATGCGATTAACTACTGATCTGCACTTCTCAACATTCCTACTTCAGAAATTCCAAAAAATAAATTGACAGGTTACTGGCCTGCAATTTTCACATTTCAGACCTATACACTCCCATTGCCCTCAGTCTGTCTGTCTGTCCTTCGTTTATCTCGAAATTGGAGTTAGATAAATGACCGGCATGACTCGACTATTGTCAGAAGAAGTGTGATGTACAGGGGCAGAACACTACTAAAATCGAGAGCATATATGGAAAGTTTTGGTGCAATAGACCCCGATTAACTATATACGAACTTCCGGTCTAGATCGGAAGTCATGTGATTTATTGAATTTGAGAATAAAGATAATTAAAAATTTTAGCCAGGCATTGTACGTTATTAATAACGTTAATTGTGTTTAATGCTAACTTTCTAAATTAATAATTTTTTTCACAAAAAGAGAATTTATACATAAATTTGTAATCTATTTCATAAATAAATTAATAATTTTTAATAAAATTAATATCCTTTTTTTAAAAAAAGGCTTATCTATTAAAATAAATAAATAAAAATTTAATCTTATACAAAACTCACTCAATGTAAATAAAATTTATTTATTCATTTCAAGAAAGAAATTGATTATTTATACATTCTAAAAATATATTTTATAAAATATATATTTAGAATATTCTAAAAATAGTTGTTTATAAAACAAACGAATTTATATTTAGAAACAGAAATTGATCAATTATAATAAATAGACCAAAAAATTATAACTCAAGATAACGTGAAATGAAATATAGAATGTTTAAAATTTATTTTAAAAAATTAATGCTATTATAATTTATTTAAATTATTGTATATTTATTTCACGTGATTTTCATTAATCGATTTCTCTGTTTATTATAATTGATCAATTTCAATTTCTAAAAATAGATTAGTTTGTTTATGAAATAGATCAAAGAATTTTTTAAAAATAAATCAATTTTATAAAGAAATTGATTATTTATAAATAAATCAAAGTATTTTTAGTAACAGAAATTGATCAATTACATAAATCACGTGAACGAAATATGATTTGTTTTATTTTATAAAAACAAAATTGATTTATTTAAGGATTTCTGAATCTATTTCATACAGAAATTGAATATTATTTAAACAAATGAAGCTATTTTTAGCAACGAAAATTGATCAATTACAATAAATAAAGAAATTAGTCAATTACAAAAGTCACGTGTAAGAAATGTAATTTATTTATTTATTTAAAAAATAATCCATTTTTTCCCGAAAAAGATTATATTAAGAATATGAAAAATTTGCGTGAGTATCATAGCGTGTTTAATTACTTTATCCAAACAATAAATGTAAAAGTGCAACATAATATAACAATTTTAAGTTAATTCCAGTTAAAAAGTATTAAATAAATAGATAAAAATAAGAATAAATATATAACTTTTTAAATTCCTTAAGAATTTTTTTTAAAGAAAATTAAAATTTAATACATTAAACTCGTTTTATCAAGTACACAAATTTTAAAAAAATGTTTTGTGTAGTAAAAAATTTAAAAAATATATATTTATTTATGTTTAATTTATTTTTTGTGTATTTGATAGAGGTGTTAAACTAGAGTAAGGATTTCTGGAAAGACATTATTTGAAAAATCTTTATCGATAATCAGATGATAGGTCTGTAAAAAAGTTGGATGTGGCGTTGCTCCAACATCACACACGTATAAAAAAAACTGATGGGGATGAGAACACTGTATTTAACAAATCTGTCAATAACTTTCTGGTTCTGTAGACGTTTTCATGCCATTTTGGTGATATATTACCTTCCTGTCATACGGAAATCTAATCTTTTCAACTCGAATAAAATCATCTCGTCTGTCTTTAGTTATATTTTCACTGTTGATTACCTATCGACCATTCTATTTTCCCCCTTCTTCTGCTTCTATATTTTGGCTTTCATACTTCACTTATATGGGTTTCTAACTTCACAATTTTCTATACAAAACTTTGAATCTTTCGTCTCACGTTCTGTATCAGAAATGTAAATAATGTAAGCGCAGCTGTGAATCAGAAAGGAAAGTTAAGAGTAAAAAATAAAATAAAAATAAAATATTAAAAATAAAAAAATCTATATGAAAATAGAGATCAAGAATTTTAGTTGTATATGTTTATGGATTCAAAATTTTTTAGAAGAGTCTCTAATTTTTTTGGAAGAAATTTTCAATGGAATTTGTATGGTGTCCATCATTTTTTATGCATTTATTGATATTTTAACTCTTTTAAAATATTTTCCTTTTCTAAATTTTGTGGAATTTGATTTTCTTTTGCATGCTAAGAATTTTATAGATTTTTGTTTGGTCTCTATGGAATACAAATTTTATCCATTCTCATATAAATCTCAGTTTTTTTTAATTAAATTTTTTTCCATATAATCACAATGCTTAAATGTATTTTTAAAATAGATTTTAGCATTGTGATTATATAAAATTTAATTTTAAGTACTTCGAAGTACTTTTCTAATTCTAAATATTTTAAATATATATTTTCTCAACATATAAGAATATAAGACTTAACATATTGTATGTCNGAACAACTTAAAATTGATTTCACATCACATTTCGACTCGTAACAAAGTACAACTCGTATGCATATATACTTACAAGATTAAACATAAAAAAGTAAGATTTAGGAACTGAATTTTATACAGTCAAAAATTGAATGTTGCTTTTTTTAATATTCGTATGAAAGTTTCGTGGAATTCCACACAGAAACATCAAATTGTAGAATTGTACAGAAACAGTGGATAGAGGAAATGACCGCCCAAAGGACCTACCACATTTATTGCTTTTGTATCTCTGACGAGTATTTTGATCTTTTACGATCTACATTCGCATGGTAGAAGATTTAAAATATATATATATATATATATTTCAAACGTCCCTTTGGTTCGATTTTGGTATTGTCATAAAAACTTTTCATAGAAATTCATTACAAAGAGGAATAATATATTTTTTACTTTCACAATAACGCTATTACTTTTACGATTCTGGATGGTAAGTTGGCAATGATGTTCTTTTTAATGTCTTTTTTTTTATATTCGCAATGTTTTAAATGTTCGAAATTTTTAGTTTTCTTTTAATTTCCAGGTTAGTGAGTTTAAGTAAATCCAGTTTTTCGATTCTTGTTTTTTTCTTTTAAAATATGTTTTCGTTTATTTGAAGTAACAGTCGTATTGAATGCTGAATCGGTTCGCTCTTTGTAAACTAACTTGTGTAATTATGAACTAATCAATAATGTTGTAAATTGATTCATGTTCTTCGTGAACTAATTTACACTTACGTGAACTAACTCATACATGAACTAGATAAGTTTTTGTGGGCTAATTCTTATTTACATGAACTAATTAAGTTTTTTGTGAACTACTTTTTATTTTTCGTGAAGTAATTTGTATTATGAATTATTCTTTTATTTATGAATTAAATTGCAATATATAAGGAAAATTAAGTGCACAATTTACAAATTCTAAAGGTATAAGGGAATAGACATAAACATAAGCATGTTTTTTTTTATTTTTAGTTGATATTATTTGAATTTTTATCACTACCTGCACGGGCTACTACAGCACCTACGGTTGAAAGTTCAACTAAAAGTGAATCATAAAGGGAATTTTTCTTGAAGAAATAAGACAGAATCTTCATTATGTTAAAGTATACAAATTAATAAAGCCAATTTTATCAACTGAAATTAATAATTTGTTATAATTATAGCTGTAAAATAACATTTACAGTATTTCATGATAAATTCTTCTATGATAATATGTCATTTTTTAGAATTTTATAAATATATAAAATCATTAATCTCGCATAAAACATAATAAAATTCTTCATAAGAATATGCCTTCATTCGATCCTCTAATAATGGCGGCCCCTTTTTTCAAGAACGTTTCTTTTTAAAATGCATACAAAGTAACCTCCGAACCACGGCACACACAATTTTTTATGTTCCCTTCAGTGGTAGTCGTTCACGGGTTTGATTGTATTAATTTTAATTTACTTTCTTAAGGAAAAAAATATTTTTAATGATTTAATTTCGGTTTGTAACAAGGAGCATATTGAAAATTTGCGTATTTCAACAAACGTGATTAAGTGGAAGAATTAAAATTATATAAATTGTATGCAAAAGAGATAATGAAAATAAAATCGATTTAGTTAAACACGATACATTATTTATACGTGAAATTTTCTGCACACCATTTCTCTTCAAACTAAACTAGCTACAGGTAGCACAAGGATTGAGTTACGTATGAAAGATGATGTATGTATACAACCTACATATATCACCTGTCAAATTTTCTTTGTCGTTTATACAACGTTCATTCTATCAAAATTTTGACATAAACCACTACACTAGAGAAATCTTCCACCCACTATATTTGCTTAAATCTATAACTATTCGTTAATAATCGTTAATCTTCTATCGTGTGTCTGGATGTGCATCAGTTAAGTAACAATCGACGTTAAGGGGGAAAAAGATGAAAAATGTTAGGGAAAAACAGTAAAAATCTTCTAGAGCAGATGTAAAAGTCTCATTTTTAATTAGTTTCTTTCGTGACTTGTCAAATTAACTATAAGCTAATGGTATTTTTTTTTGAAAATGTCATTCGTTATTTTCAAATTAAGAATATTCATACAAGGGATTAAGTATTGAAGTAAATGTTTTAAATGCTGCTCTTGGTATAATCTTGCTTAATCACCACAAAATTAGTTGCAAATTTTTTCATTTTTTAAAATATATATAAATCCTCTTTCGATTGATATGAATGTAACTAACTTCAAAGAATATTCTTAATTTATTCTAAATATTTTTATTATTAAACTGTATTTTTATAAGTTAGATTTGAGCTTTTTTCAGTAAATTAAAGTTATTTTGTGGTTTTCTCTGTAGATTTGAGTTCCAATCTTAATAAATTAATGTAATATTAGATGCGATTTTTGTTACTAATTACTTGCTACAATAATTCTTAATCAGTTGTACGCTAAATTATATCAGTTACAGCTTCATTAGTTTCATTGATAATTTATCATGGATGCTGAACGTAGTTTCAGCTGCAGTATACTTAATTGACTGAGATTTCTGCACTATGTAGTGCAGAAAATCCATGAATATGCAATAGCAGTTATTATAACAGATGCTAAGTTCTATATATTATATCAATGAATTCTCTAATACATCTCATATTATTGTTATGCAGATATATTTTAGAGCAATCATCATAACTATACAAATCTGCTACAAATCTATACAACTACACAAGCTACACATTCATTGATTGTGACACAAATTAATGATTAATAGCCATACAAGCTACACAATTAGTTATACAATACATACATCAATAAGTACATAAGTTATACACTACACGATTGTAAAAACCTACTACACATTTTGATACATTATGCATGCATCAACACGCTTGGTAGGTAGGAAGATGACAGAAGTTATGATAGATCATAATTTCTATATAACAGAAGAAAGTCATGATTAATAAGTTTATGATAAGTAGCTTTATTTGTTGCACTATTGCACTATTGTGTTAGCCATATGAGGAATAAATATAAATGCACTATTTATGAAACCATATAATCCATATCTTTTCAGATCTAAAGATTATTATCATAATTTTATTTTAAGAAAAATGTCTTAAGTAATTAAGAAATTATTTAACTTTAATAAATAATTATAAATTCATGTAAAAATATTAGGAAAGAGTCAGCAGAAAGCAGATGACAAAGAATAAAAGTGATACAAAGGATGAGGAGGAGGAGGAAATAAAAAGTGATGCAGAAGAAAAGAAGGAATAAAAGTGATGCAGAAGACAAGAAGGAATAGAAGTGATGCAGGAGAGAAGAATGAATAGAAGTGATGCAGGAGAGAAGAATGAATAGAAGTGAGGCAGAGGAAAAGAAGGAATAAAAGTGATGCAGAAGAGAAAAAAAATAAAAGTGATGCAGAAGAGAAGAATGAATACAAAGTGATTCAGGGGAAGGAATAAAAGTGATACAAGAAAGAAAAAAATAGAAGTGATACAGAAAAAAAAGAATAGAAGTGATGTAAAGGAGACGAAAGAAATGAAGTATTGCAAAAAGAAAAAAAAAAGAAATAATGCTGAAGAGGAAGTAGAAGATACAGAGATGAGAGAAATTACGTAAGCATAAATTAAATTAACTTTTTATTTATATAGTTTTTTTAAATTTTGAAAATAAATCCTACGATAAAAAGAAAAGAGAAATTAAATTAAAAATGTAACGTTAAAAAATTTAAGTAATGCAATTTTAAAGAAATTAAAGGTGTGCAAGTACTAATTATAGTCATTCAACTTTCCACTTTGAAAGTACTTTACTTAATGTAATAATTACCAGAATTAACCGAGATCTTTCAAATTTTATAATTGATTTTACATAAAACTTAAAGAGAACACATATAATAGGATTCTTATAGAATATAATCCGATTATGACCTTTTATTTTAAAGAACCAAATGACCCGAGTAATTAGGATTATACTAAATATAAGTATCTTGCAATTATGATTATATTAATATATATTATCCCCTTGATGTGAGCTTTTTAGTGATACATTAAAGAATAATTCTTCCATAAATGACGTTAGAAAAGGTTGATAAAATGTTGCTTCCACCAATCAATTCTTTAAGAAACATTGTTAATTAATCGTGAACAATTGCTACAGAATTACGTTTATTATAAACAATGAAAATAAAAAAGTTTTATTTGAATAAGATGATAATTATGACGAGGGAGAGGAATAATAGAAAAAAAATGATACGAAGGGAAAATATAGAAGGAATGGAGTAGAGAAAAAAGAAGAAAAAATAATAATGCGAAGGATGAAGTGAAATAATAAAAGGAATAATGAGGAGGACGATGAAAAAGAATAGAAAAAGTGATACGGAGGATGATGAGAAACAATAGAAAGACTAATACAAGCAAAAAGGAGGAGGTAGAAACATATAATAAAGGAGAAGAGGGAAAAAAAGAATATCACTAAGAACCTCACATTTACGCTATAGTACTATACTCGTGTGTAATTCTACTATAAGTGATAAAAAACGTAGCTTCTACAATCAATTTTTCAAGAAAAATTGTTTATTAATTGTTAAAATTGCTCTAGGATTGAGTTTATNTACGATTTAATGTAAAATTCAGGAGGAATGTTAAAAAATTTTGTCAGTAAAATCCTTAAAATTTTACTTGAAAATTTTAATGTTTAAGAGTTTTTTATATGTAATTTAATGACAAAAATCCATTATGTAAATAATTCAGAACGTATTAATACTTTATTTCTGTTGAAAATAAAGTATTCTGTTGAAAATTTATAAAGATTATTTCTATCAAATTCCTAAAGAATTCTGTCAATCTGATTCGTAGCTATCTTAAGAATTGAGTACGATACCATGATTCATAGATAATAAGCTACTTGACCTTTTGAAAAGTTAATCATAGGAAATTTTAACAGCTTTTCTGAGTAAATCAATAAAGATTCACAAATGATTTTATTGATAAATTAAAAATTTACAATCCCGATACATAAACTTCTTAAACATCTTATTACATTAACAACATCTTTAAGAAGTGAATCATAATGTCACGAAAATTATCTATAGGAATTGTTAAAACTCAATTAATTTAGTAACAAAATAGCTATAGATTTAGTCTAAAACATTTTATTTATGTTTTGATTCATCTCAGTAGATGATTTTTAAGGCCTTATCTTTCTCATCCTTAAAATTTTTCGTCAATCATCTCCATAGAAAGATGCTTATCCAAGTTTATCAAGTTTATCACTCCATGTCATCACATAGGATGGAGGGGAAAAAATCGAAATTTAACGTGTACAGCGTGACAATATACCGCATTAAAACTGTAATTTTCAACAGGATCACTAAAAAATTTCATACATGATAAAAATTTATCCAAACTCTCCACTAGATTCACGGAATTGCAACGATTCAAAAACTTTCCAGCTCTAGAACTGTAACGATATAAAACTGCAATCTTCTTTACGCACTAAGAAACAATAGGCATTTGCTTAAGAGTAGTACTTATCAGGCAGAATCCAAACATCTATCCCTTTTAAAATTTAATAGTTTACCGTTAATGTTACGTCGAGCTTTAAAAAGGGGGTTTTCCTCGATTTATGGTTGTATTAGAAAGGATGTGGTAAAGTATAATAGTCCAGCTTTACAAACTAAAAAGGAAAAAAAGCCATTTTTATCGGATGTGTTGATCCTGTACTTAGACCATTTATGGTACACTTAAGTTGTCTCGGTGTTATTTCTTAGCCATGTGACGACTGAAACATGGCATTAAAACGAAGGCAGTGTCACATCAAACGTGTGCTATAATAGCTTGGTATTGTCCCTTTACACATCTTTTCCATTGTGGCAAAGAGGGATTGATACTACAGAGTTTGGTTTTGCATCGTAGTGTTATTAATGTTGTATGGTGATGTTAAACATCGATATTTTACACCTTCAATACTCTACAAATGAAAAGATCTTTTAAAATCACAACTCTCAGACAATAAAAGTTTTTAATTACGCTAATTCAAAGCTTAAGTTCGTCAGAAAATTATCTTTTATTATTACAAACTTCTGGCATTTCTCATGATTTTACGGTTTAAACTTCTAGTTTTTAGAAAATTCTATGCGATATTAATGCTTAAAAATTAATATAGATTTATTTTAGTTACTCATTTTTATGAGCGAAATTGTGTAGATTAATTAAGCATTAAGATCGAAGTTACCTAAGTTTATGTTAATTGCGTGTGAATTGTTGTGCTTACTATGAACTAATTTGCACTGCTGTAAATTGTATATACTCTTTGATTCACACTAGTTCAAATTAGTTCATGAAGAATATACACAATGAACTAATTTATACTGTTGTGAATTGTATATGAACTAACTATATATTCTTTTCATGAACCAGTTTGAACTGTTTTGAACGAATTTCACCCTTTATGACTTAGTCTATACTAATGTGAAGCATTTTCTGCTCTTAGTAAACCCGTTTATAGTGTGATTAATTACATATGTGCTCTTCATTAAGTAATCTGTACTACTGTAAACTATTACACGATTTTATTTAGCCAACTAATTGGTTTCTCGCTTCACGAAATAGTATATATTCGAACTAGTTCAATCTTTGCAAGCCGGTGAACTAGAACGATGCTAAACTAGAAGAAAAAGATTGGTTCACATAATGTAAAATTTGGAAAGACTCTCGTAACATACATAGAGAATCACATAATAGTCTACAATTGAACTTTTGACTCACAAATTACTCGATCGAACAACTTAAAATTGATTTCACATCACATTTCGACTCGTAACAAAGTACAACTCGTATGCATATATACTTACAAGATTAAACATAAAAAAGTAAGATTTAGGAACTGAATTTTATACAGTCAAAAATTGAATGTTGCTTTTTTTAATATTCGTATGAAAGTTTCGTGGAATTCCACACAGAAACATCAAATTGTAGAATTGTACAGAAACAGTGGATAGAGGAAATGACCGCCCAAAGGACCTACCACATTTATTGCTTTTGTATCTCTGACGAGTATTTTGATCTTTTACGATCTACATTCGCATGGTAGAAGATTTAAAATATATATATATATATATATTTCAAACGTCCCTTTGGTTCGATTTTGGTATTGTCATAAAAACTTTTCATAGAAATTCATTACAAAGAGGAATAATATATTTTTTACTTTCACAATAACGCTATTACTTTTACGATTCTGGATGGTAAGTTGGCAATGATGTTCTTTTTAATGTCTTTTTTTTTATATTCGCAATGTTTTAAATGTTCGAAATTTTTAGTTTTCTTTTAATTTCCAGGTTAGTGAGTTTAAGTAAATCCAGTTTTTCGATTCTTGTTTTTTTCTTTTAAAATATGTTTTCGTTTATTTGAAGTAACAGTCGTATTGAATGCTGAATCGGTTCGCTCTTTGTAAACTAACTTGTGTAATTATGAACTAATCAATAATGTTGTAAATTGATTCATGTTCTTCGTGAACTAATTTACACTTACGTGAACTAACTCATACATGAACTAGATAAGTTTTTGTGGGCTAATTCTTATTTACATGAACTAATTAAGTTTTTTGTGAACTACTTTTTATTTTTCGTGAAGTAATTTGTATTATGAATTATTCTTTTATTTATGAATTAAATTGCAATATATAAGGAAAATTAAGTGCACAATTTACAAATTCTAAAGGTATAAGGGAATAGACATAAACATAAGCATGTTTTTTTTTATTTTTAGTTGATATTATTTGAATTTTTATCACTACCTGCACGGGCTACTACAGCACCTACGGTTGAAAGTTCAACTAAAAGTGAATCATAAAGGGAATTTTTCTTGAAGAAATAAGACAGAATCTTCATTATGTTAAAGTATACAAATTAATAAAGCCAATTTTATCAACTGAAATTAATAATTTGTTATAATTATAGCTGTAAAATAACATTTACAGTATTTCATGATAAATTCTTCTATGATAATATGTCATTTTTTAGAATTTTATAAATATATAAAATCATTAATCTCGCATAAAACATAATAAAATTCTTCATAAGAATATGCCTTCATTCGATCCTCTAATAATGGCGGCCCCTTTTTTCAAGAACGTTTCTTTTTAAAATGCATACAAAGTAACCTCCGAACCACGGCACACACAATTTTTTATGTTCCCTTCAGTGGTAGTCGTTCACGGGTTTGATTGTATTAATTTTAATTTACTTTCTTAAGGAAAAAAATATTTTTAATGATTTAATTTCGGTTTGTAACAAGGAGCATATTGAAAATTTGCGTATTTCAACAAACGTGATTAAGTGGAAGAATTAAAATTATATAAATTGTATGCAAAAGAGATAATGAAAATAAAATCGATTTAGTTAAACACGATACATTATTTTTACGTGAAATTTTCTGCACACCATTTCTCTTCAAACTAAACTAGCTACAGGTAGCACAAGGATTGAGTTACGTATGAAAGATGATGTATGTATACAACCTACATATATCACCTGTCAAATTTTCTTTGTCGTTTATACAACGTTCATTCTATCAAAATTTTGACATAAACCACTACACTAGAGAAATCTTCCACCCACTATATTTGCTTAAATCTATAACTATTCGTTAATAATCGTTAATCTTCTATCGTGTGTCTGGATGTGCATCAGTTAAGTAACAATCGACGTTAAGGGGGAAAAAGATGAAAAATGTTAGGGAAAAACAGTAAAAATCTTCTAGAGCAGATGTAAAAGTCTCATTTTTAATTAGTTTCTTTCGTGACTTGTCAAATTAACTATAAGCTAATGGTATTTTTTTTTGAAAATGTCATTCGTTATTTTCAAATTAAGAATATTCATACAAGGGATTAAGTATTGAAGTAAATGTTTTAAATGCTGCTCTTGGTATAATCTTGCTTAATCACCACAAAATTAGTTGCAAATTTTTTCATTTTTTAAAATATATATAAATCCTCTTTCGATTGATATGAATGTAACTAACTTCAAAGAATATTCTTAATTTATTCTAAATATTTTTATTATTAAACTGTATTTTTATAAGTTAGATTTGAGCTTTTTTCAGTAAATTAAAGTTATTTTGTGGTTTTCTCTGTAGATTTGAGTTCCAATCTTAATAAATTAATGTAATATTAGATGCGATTTTTGTTACTAATTACTTGCTACAATAATTCTTAATCAGTTGTACGCTAAATTATATCAGTTACAGCTTCATTAGTTTCATTGATAATTTATCATGGATGCTGAACGTAGTTTCAGCTGCAGTATACTTAATTGACTGAGATTTCTGCACTATGTAGTGCAGAAAATCCATGAATATGCAATAGCAGTTATTATAACAGATGCTAAGTTCTATATATTATATCAATGAATTCTCTAATACATCTCATATTATTGTTATGCAGATATATTTTAGAGCAATCATCATAACTATACAAATCTGCTACAAATCTATACAACTACACAAGCTACACATTCATTGATTGTGACACAAATTAATGATTAATAGCCATACAAGCTACACAATTAGTTATACAATACATACATCAATAAGTACATAAGTTATACACTACACGATTGTAAAAACCTACTACACATTTTGTTACATTATGCATGCATCAACACGCTTGGTAGGTAGGAAGATGACAGAAGTTATGATAGATCATAATTTCTATATAACAGAAGAAAGTCATGATTAATAAGTTTATGATAAGTAGCTTTATTTGTTGCACTATTGCACTATTGTGTTAGCCATATGAGGAATAAATATAAATGCACTATTTATGAAACCATATAATCCATATCTTTTCAGATCTAAAGATTATTATCATAATTTTATTTTAAGAAAAATGTCTTAAGTAATTAAGAAATTATTTAACTTTAATAAATAATTATAAATTCATGTAAAAATATTAGGAAAGAGTCAGCAGAAAGCAGATGACAAAGAATAAAAGTGATACAAAGGATGAGGAGGAGGAGGAAATAAAAAGTGATGAAGAAGAAAAGAAGGAATAAAAGTGATGCAGAAGACAAGAAGGAATAGAAGTGATGCAGGAGAGAAGAATGAATAGAAGTGATGCAGGAGAGAAGAATGAATAGAAGTGAGGCAGAGGAAAAGAAGGAATAAAAGTGATGCAGAAGAGAAAAAAAATAAAAGTGATGCAGAAGAGAAGAATGAATACAAAGTGATTCAGGGGAAGGAATAAAAGTGATACAAGAAAGAAAAAAATAGAAGTGATACAGAAAAAAAAGAATAGAAGTGATGTAAAGGAGACGAAAGAAATGAAGTATTGCAAAAAGAAAAAAAAAAGAAATAATGCTGAAGAGGAAGTAGAAGATACAGAGATGAGAGAAATTACGTAAGCATAAATTAAATTAACTTTTTATTTATGTAGTTTTTTTAAATTTTGAAAATAAATCCTACGATAAAAAGAAAAGAGAAATTAAATTAAAAATGTAACGTTAAAAAATTTAAGTAATGCAATTTTAAAGAAATTAAAGGTGTGCAAGTACTAATTATAGTCATTCAACTTTCCACTTTGAAAGTACTTTACTTAATGTAATAATTACCAGAATTAACCGAGATCTTTCAAATTTTATAATTGATTTTACATAAAACTTAAAGAGAACACATATAATAGGATTCTTATAGAATATAATCCGATTATGACCTTTTATTTTAAAGAACCAAATGACCCGAGTAATTAGGATTATACTAAATATAAGTATCTTGCAATTATGATTATATTAATATATATTATCCCCTTGATGTGAGCTTTTTAGTGATACATTAAAGAATAATTCTTCCATAAATGACGTTAGAAAAGGTTGATAAAATGTTGCTTCCACCAATCAATTCTTTAAGAAACATTGTTAATTAATCGTGAACAATTGCTACAGAATTACGTTTATTATAAACAATGAAAATAAAAAAGTTTTATTTGAATAAGATGATAATTATGACGAGGGAGAGGAATAATAGAAAAAAAATGATACGAAGGGAAAATATAGAAGGAATGGAGTAGAGAAAAAAGAAGAAAAAATAATAATGCGAAGGATGAAGTGAAATAATAAAAGGAATAATGAGGAGGACGATGAAAAAGAATAGAAAAAGTGATACGGAGGATGATGAGAAACAATAGAAAGACTAATACAAGCAAAAAGGAGGAGGTAGAAACATATAATAAAGGAGAAGAGGGAAAAAAAGAATATCACTAAGAACCTCACATTTACGCTATAGTACTATACTCGTGTGTAATTCTACTATAAGTGATAAAAAACGTAGCTTCTACAATCAATTTTTCAAGAAAAATTGTTTATTAATTGTTAAAATTGCTCTAGGATTGAGTTTATTATAAAAAATAAAATATAAAAAATAGTAGAAGACATTTGATTAAATTAAGTTAAATTATAAAATGAAATCAAGTGTTAAGTGCAACATTTGTTTTCTTTCCACTGTTTCTAATGTAGAAACAAATATTATCGAAATGTATATACAGTAGAGCGTCGTTTATCCGAATCAATTGGGGACTGGGGTTGTTCGGATAACTTATTTTTCGGATAACCGATTATGTACGAAAAAATACTGTATATTAACCTATCCCATCCTGAAATTTTTCTCCGTTGCGTGTCGCTTTGCGTTGAATTTTCGTCGATGTTAAGCCTAACGTAAACTTTTTAAAATAATAATCGTGGCTATTGTATCGTTAAAAATTATTTCTTTATTTTGTACAAACAAAATAAATATATTGAAAAATATAAAAACAATAAAAAATTATACTTTAGAAGTTAATTTAGTATCAAAAACGTAAAATATTTGAGTAGCCCAAGACATAGCCAAAGATTGCAGCGCCACAGCACTAGCGAAAATTTAAATTTGCCAACTGGAATTCTTTCGGATAACCGACTTTCGGATAAACGACGCTCTACTGTATTAAAATAATTTATATTAAATTTATTTTTATTATTATGGAGATTACTTAATATAAAATTTAATGAAATTTGCAATAAATTTTATATACATTTTCTTTATATTTTTGCAATTTCCTCTTTATCTATGGTATCATTTCTATGCCATAACGTAGTAATTGGCTATTCTACGTGTTGATAATTGTCATAAAATTGTGCAAATTAAGTAAATTCGCTTATTTGGACTCTATTCTCACTGAGTTAATATGAATATTAAGAATTTCAATAATTTTAATAGTTTATATTCATAACTCCATTCGTATTTAGAAAATTATAAGGATAAAGACGTGCAAATTTGCTAAATTTGTTGCCATTATTACGTTTGAATATAATTAAATATTTAACATCATTATTATATAATTATATATGTAAAGCATTACTTTTAATGTAATTATGCGCAGGAAATTTGGAAAATATTAACATACAGCACTATAGCATCATAAACTATACTGGCGTACTGTAGCATATTGCACACTATAGCAGCATAAGTTAAAGTGACATGCACTAAAACACTGCATTAATAATGATGCTATGCACCGGCATAAGACATCAAAAACGAAAGAAATAAGCATGCTAGTGTAAAGAACTGTTAGAGCATAAAGTAAAAGGTTATTAGGGTATAACACTAGTGACGTACTGTACAACATATTGACATATATTAATGCAGCATTAGCAGCATAGTTAAAACTATAAGTGACACGTATGTAGTGTAGTGTCATGCGATAACAAAATACAGTAGCATGGCAAATGTATTAAAACTGTACTAACAAATAAATTAAAACAAAGTAAACTAGAAGGTGAATAGTTTAACTATAGAAAATATTCTATTAAGCCTTTTATAAAGTTGAATATCGTCTTACAAAAGCATAAAAAAGGTGGGATATATTCTATCATTCTCCTGAGCACGTTTCAGACTCGTCTGTGCAAACATTGAATAAAAGAACGTTTTCTCACTCAAATCGACACAAAACGAATACTGAACGTGTTCTTTTCTTCCTTTTTTCCCTTCAACCTTCCTTAGGCAATATACCAGAAACAGTTAGCATATTAGATGTCTGTCTGAATGTCTGCATGTCATTTCAAATGTAACCCTTCTATCGCTCTCACGCTTCGTTCAACACGCTAGTGTCAAGTTTAAATATTTATAAAAGTCGATTTTTATCGATAAATCTCGTATAAAAACCAATCACAATCAAATTTTATACAGTTTAAAAAAATAAAATTTATTATCTAAATTTAAAATTTTATATATTTTTAACAGAAAATAAACTAGATACGTCGTATCAATACTTTAAACAGGTAAATACAAGTTTAATATCCCATTTCTTTCTAACCTTCTCCTTTATCTTAGTGGCTACCTCTTTGTAGAAGCCAATATATAACACGAGATCCTTTAAAGAAAAACAACAAACCTTTTAAAAGTTTTTTAGATGTTTCCTTAAAGTTCTATCGATAAAAAAAAGAAATAAAACAACATTTAAATTCACTACATACAGATGTATGTTCCATGCACTGTACGCTGTTATAGTTCCATATGCAACAGCAAATACTGTGATGCATGTATAGCATAAACTATAAGGGATTATTATAACATACAGCACTATAGTGACGTATATAACTATAATGAATAGTTCTAACTACAGTGATATATAAAGACCTACAGTAGCATATTATAGTACCACACACAGCTAAAATTTCTTACTATTGTTTATTTTAAATTATATTAAATGATTTAATATAAGAAAATTAAATAAATTTTATTAATTCTCTCCAACAAAAACTGGCTTAAAATAGCATCACAAATGCTTTATTATTAAAAACATTATACTAGAGGCACTAAAATGAGTTTGTAACACCTGAAAAAATGATTTATATGTAAGGATTTTCAGCGAAACACTAACAGTATAAGAGTAATAAAGTAGAAAAATTAGAGGAAAATTAGAAAATAATATATGGAAGAATATAAATGCCTAAACCCGATAAATTAGTAAAAATCCCTTATAATAAGCTTTTAAAGGCTTGAAAATAAATTTACTACTTAACTAATTACTAATAAACATTACTAATAAAAGGGTGACATAAAGCACAAGAAATCAATTATAGAAAAAAAGGCATATTTTAAGGCCTTGAAAGTATATAAAATGCCATAGTTGAGCCTTTAGTCAAAATTTACGCCTTGGTTGATTTCATCGATTATTTAACTTTGGCCATCACAAATGCAAGTTATTAAGGCAAGCTGTCATCGCAAAGTGTCTCGACTCTTCACTTATTCATTCGTCACATTCTTTTATTATTCTTCCAGCTACATTATTGATGCGATGGAGATTGTCGACTTTAACGGCTTCAAAATTTTTTTAGAAAAAAAAAAGAAGAAAATAAGAAGAAGAAATTGCAAAGGAGTCGAATGCTAATCGATGTCTTTGTCGTCTTGAAATTTTGATTCCTCTTCTACTTTTCTCCTTTATTTTTGTCGTAAGATTTAATGTCACATAAATTATTTTTTGGTTGTAACTTGATATTATCGTGTTGCTGTCAATGAAGAAATAAATTAACTTGTTCTAATGATACGCTTTATCCCAGTAGAAGGCCTTCTGCGATCGAAAAAATTATTTTGATTGAAAATTTCAGCCATTTAATTACGTAAAATAAGTATAAATTTAGTGACAACATGACTAGAAACATCATCCTTCTTGCCCTGAAACACAATTTGTTAATCCTTTACTAAACTAAAAAAAGGTTGGAAACATTGTTTCTGGAGTTTCTTTCTTTATTTTCATTCGTAATAATTGCTACCTTTATAAGTCTTCAGATTGATTTGGGAGATATTAAGAGGATAGGCCATATCTCCCGACCAATGGTTCAATTTTTCTGAAAATTACAATAAATATATCTCTCCAATAGACAAACCATCCTGCAAAGTTTCAAAAATTTTCGGCAAAAGGCACAAGTGTTATTAAGCTTCAAAGTGGGTGAAAAAATCCTGTCCCCAGACATTTTGTATTTTTCGACGTTTCTAGGTACCTCGAGTCCAAAAATGTAAAAATCTTAGAGGTCATTTGTGTTCTATAGCCATACTTTCCTTCTTATATAACAGCCGAAAGTAGTTAGATTAGTTCGACTAGAAAATGGTTAATTTATCATGTAATTAAAATTATTTATTTCTATAAAAAACTGCATGTTAATTGTATGTTAAAAATAAAATGACATTTAAAGTCATCAAGAATATCGGATTTTAATGCATGATTACGCATAAAAATTGCTTTTGTAGTAATATGAAATAAATAAACGCGTTAATTTAATTTGTAATTAGAAAAAATATGTACAAAGTTTGCACAAAAAAACTTTAAGAGAAGCGTAATTTCATCAGCTTTGTTGATTAAAACTGCATCGTAGTTGCTATTATTACATTAACATGTGCTAGTTATTGAAATATAATTCAAAATATAGAGAATATATAATTAANAATACCTATAAATTTAGTCTAAAACATTTTATTTATGTTTTAATTCATCTCAGTAGATGATTTTCAAGGCCTTATCTTTCTCATCCTTAAAATTTTTCATCAATCATCTCCATAGAAAGATGTTTATCCAAGTTTATCAAGTTTATCACTCCATGTTATCACATAGGATGGAGGGGAAAAAATCGAAATTTAACGTGTACAGCGTGACAATATACCGCATTAAAACTGTAATTTTCAACAGGATCACTAAAAAATTTCATACATGATAAAAATTTATCCAACTCTCCACTAGATTCACGGAATTGCAACGATTCAAAAACTTTCCAGCTCTAGAACTGTAACGATATAAAACTGCAATCTTCTTTACGCACTAAGAAACAATAGGCATTTGCTTAAGAGTAGTACTTATCAGGCAGAATCCAAACATCTATCCCTTTTAAAATTTAATAGTTTACCGTTAATGTTACGTCGAGCTTTAAAAAGGGGGTTTTCCTCGATTTATGGTTGTATTAGAAAGGATGTGGTAAAGTATAATAGTCCAGCTTTACAAACTAAAAAGGAAAAAAAGCCATTTTTATCGGATGTGTTGATCCTGTACTTAGACCATTTATGGTACACTTAAGTTGTCTCGGTGTTATTTCTTAGCCATGTGACGACTGAAACATGGCATTAAAACGAAGGCAGTGTCACATCAAACGTGTGCTATAATAGCTTGGTATTGTCCCTTTACACATCTTTTCCATTGTGGCAAAGAGGGATTGATACTACAGAGTTTGGTTTTGCATCGTAGTGTTATTAATGTTGTATGGTGATGTTAAACATCGATATTTTACACCTTCAATACTCTACAAATGAAAAGATCTTTTAAAATCACAACTCTCAGACAATAAAAGTTTTTAATTACGCTAATTCAAAGCTTAAGTTCGTCAGAAAATTATCTTTTATTATTACAAACTTCTGGCATTTCTCATGATTTTACGGTTTAAACTTCTAGTTTTTAGAAAATTCTATGCGATATTAATGCTTAAAAATTAATATAGATTTATTTTAGTTACTCATTTTTATGAGCGAAATTGTGTAGATTAATTAAGCATTAAGATCGAAGTTACCTAAGTTTATGTTAATTGCGTGTGAATTGCTGTGCTTACTATGAACTAATTTGCACTGCTGTAAATTGTATATACTCTTTGATTCACACTAGTTCAAATTAGTTCATGAAGAATATACACAATGAACTAATTTATACTGTTGTGAATTGTATATGAACTAACTATATATTCTTTTCATGAACCAGTTTGAACTGTTTTGAACGAATTTCACCCTTTATGACTTAGTCTATACTAATGTGAAGCATTTTCTGCTCTTAGTAAACCCGTTTATAGTGTGATTAATTACATATGTGCTCTTCATTAAGTAATCTGTACTACTGTAAACTATTACACGATTTTATTTAGCCAACTAATTGGTTTCTCGCTTCACGAAATAGTATATATTCGAACTAGTTCAATCTTTGCAAGCCGGTGAACTAGAACGATGCTAAACTAGAAGAAAAAGATTGGTTCACATAATGTAAAATTTGGAAAGACTCTCGTAACATACATAGAGAATCACATAATAGTCTACAATTGAACTTTTGACTCACAAATTACTCGATCGAACAACTTAAAATTGATTTCACATCACATTTCGACTCGTAACAAAGTACAACTCGTATGCATATATACTTACAAGATTAAACATAAAAAAGTAAGATTTAGGAACTGAATTTTATACAGTCAAAAATTGAATGTTGCTTTTTTTAATATTCGTATGAAAGTTTCGTGGAATTCCACACAGAAACATCAAATTGTAGAATTGTACAGAAACAGTGGATAGAGGAAATGACCGCCCAAAGGACCTACCACATTTATTGCTTTTGTATCTCTGACGAGTATTTTGATCTTTTACGATCTACATTCGCATGGTAGAAGATTTAAAATATATATATATATATATATATATATTTCAAACGTCCCTTTGGTTCGATTTTGGTATTGTCATAAAAACTTTTCATAGAAATTCATTACAAAGAGGAATAATATATTTTTTACTTCCACAATAACGCTATTACTTTTACGATTCTGGATGGTAAGTTGGCAATGATGTTCTTTTTAATGTCTTTTTTTTTATATTCGCAATGTTTTAAATGTTCGAAATTTTTAGTTTTCTTTTAATTTCCAGGTTAGTGAGTTTAAGTAAATCCAGTTTTTCGATTCTTGTTTTTTTCTTTTAAAATATGTTTTCGTTTATTTGAAGTAACAGTCGTATTGAATGCTGAATCGGTTCGCTCTTTGTAAACTAACTTGTGTAATTATGAACTAATCAATAATGTTGTAAATTGATTCATGTTCTTCGTGAACTAATTTACACTTACGTGAACTAACTCATACATGAACTAGATAAGTTTTTGTGGGCTAATTCTTATTTACATGAACTAATTAAGTTTTTTGTGAACTACTTTTTATTTTTCGTGAAGTAATTTGTATTATGAATTATTCTTTTATTTATGAATTAAATTGCAATATATAAGGAAAATTAAGTGCACAATTTACAAATTCTAAAGGTATAAGGGAATAGACATAAACATAAGCATGTTTTTTTTTATTTTTAGTTGATATTATTTGAATTTTTATCACTACCTGCACGGGCTACTACAGCACCTACGGTTGAAAGTTCAACTAAAAGTGAATCATAAAGGGAATTTTTCTTGAAGAAATAAGACAGAATCTTCATTATGTTAAAGTATACAAATTAATAAAGCCAATTTTATCAACTGAAATTAATAATTTGTTATAATTATAGCTGTAAAATAACATTTACAGTATTTCATGATAAATTCTTCTATGATAATATGTCATTTTTTAGAATTTTATAAATATATAAAATCATTAATCTCGCATAAAACATAATAAAATTCTTCATAAGAATATGCCTTCATTCGATCCTCTAATAATGGCGGCCCCTTTTTTCAAGAACGTTTCTTTTTAAAATGCATACAAAGTAACCTCCGAACCACGGCACACACAATTTTTTATGTTCCCTTCAGTGGTAGTCGTTCACGGGTTTGATTGTATTAATTTTAATTTACTTTCTTAAGGAAAAAAATATTTTTAATGATTTAATTTCGGTTTGTAACAAGGAGCATATTGAAAATTTGCGTATTTCAACAAACGTGATTAAGTGGAAGAATTAAAATTATATAAATTGTATGCAAAAGAGATAATGAAAATAAAATCGATTTAGTTAAACACGATACATTATTTATACGTGAAATTTTCTGCACACCATTTCTCTTCAAACTAAACTAGCTACAGGTAGCACAAGGATTGAGTTACGTATGAAAGATGATGTATGTATACAACCTACATATATCACCTGTCAAATTTTCTTTGTCGTTTATACAACGTTCATTCTATCAAAATTTTGACATAAACCACTACACTAGAGAAATCTTCCACCCACTATATTTGCTTAAATCTATAACTATTCGTTAATAATCGTTAATCTTCTATCGTGTGTCTGGATGTGCATCAGTTAAGTAACAATCGACGTTAAGGGGGAAAAAGATGAAAAATGTTAGGGAAAAACAGTAAAAATCTTCTAGAGCAGATGTAAAAGTCTCATTTTTAATTAGTTTCTTTCGTGACTTGTCAAATTAACTATAAGCTAATGGTATTTTTTTTTGAAAATGTCATTCGTTATTTTCAAATTAAGAATATTCATACAAGGGATTAAGTATTGAAGTAAATGTTTTAAATGCTGCTCTTGGTATAATCTTGCTTAATCACCACAAAATTAGTTGCAAATTTTTTCATTTTTTAAAATATATATAAATCCTCTTTCGATTGATATGAATGTAACTAACTTCAAAGAATATTCTTAATTTATTCTAAATATTTTTATTATTAAACTGTATTTTTATAAGTTAGATTTGAGCTTTTTTCAGTAAATTAAAGTTATTTTGTGGTTTTCTCTGTAGATTTGAGTTCCAATCTTAATAAATTAATGTAATATTAGATGCGATTTTTGTTACTAATTACTTGCTACAATAATTCTTAATCAGTTGTACGCTAAATTATATCAGTTACAGCTTCATTAGTTTCATTGATAATTTATCATGGATGCTGAACGTAGTTTCAGCTGCAGTAGTTGAATATATACTTAATTGACTGAGATTTCTGCACTATGTAGTGCAGAAAATCCATGAATATGCAATAGCAGTTATTATAACAGATGCTAAGTTCTATATATTATATCAATGAATTTTCTAATACATCTCATATTATTGTTATGCAGATATATTTTAGAGCAATCATCATAACTATACAAATCTGCTACAAATCTATACAACTACACAAGCTACACATTCATTGATTGTGACACAAATTAATGATTAATAGCCATACAAGCTACACAATTAGTTATACAATACATACATCAATAAGTACATAAGTTATACACTACACGATTGTAAAAACCTACTACACATTTTGTTACATTATGCATGCATCAACACGCTTGGTAGGTAGGAAGATGACAGAAGTTATGATAGATCATAATTTCTATATAACAGAAGAAAGTCATGATTAATAAGTTTATGATAAGTAGCTTTATTTGTTGCACTATTGCACTATTGTGTTAGCCATATGAGGAATAAATATAAATGCACTATTTATGAAACCATATAATCCATATCTTTTCAGATCTAAAGATTATTATCATAATTTTATTTTAAGAAAAATNGTTATATTTTCACTGTTGATTACCTATCGACCATTCTATTTTCCCCCTTCTTCTGCTTCTATATTTTGGCTTTCATACTTCACTTATATGGGTTTCTAACTTCACAATTTTCTATACAAAACTTTGAATCTTTCGTCTCACGTTCTGTATCAGAAATGTATTAATAAATATTCATGATTATTTTGATCCGTCTAAAATGCATTTCAGCTTAAAATACCATGCCTTATTGGTCAGATACAAACATACAATAACACAATTTACATGTCTAAAAATCTGTATACTATAGCATAAAAATAGCACAAATAAACAGCTAGCTGTCAACGTTGCACTTTATAACTAATGATATAACAATATTTTGCAATTAAAATTTTATAACAATACGGACGTATTAATACACCTCTAAAAAGGTAAATAAAATACTATAAAATTCCCAGTATACTTTTATTATTATACGTAATCACTGTTTAAACGTTACGTGTATCTTTATCATTCCCCAAACAGGCAACATTTGCATTCCTATACATGCTTCACGTCTTGTATATCGGTATCCTAGTTGTTTAATCTTCAATATTTTTCAGCTGCAGAAAGAATTTTATATATTTTTGTGTATATAATGTTGCTAAACTAGGTTTTTTTAAAACCAGCTTCAACTGATTCGAATACAACTAATATTTATTATATTATACGTGGCAGCTTCTTTTCTTCCATGCGATTAACTACTGATCTGCACTTCTCAACATTCCTACTTCAGAAATTCCAAAAAATAAATTGACAGGTTACTGGCCTGCAATTTTCACATTTCAGACCTATACACTCCCATTGCCCTCAGTCTGTCTGTCTGTCCTTCGTTTATCTCGAAATTGGAGTTAGATAAATGACCGGCATGACTCGACTATTGTCAGAAGAAGTGTGATGTACAGGGGCAGAACACTACTAAAATCGAGAGCATATATGGAAAGTTTTGGTGCAATAGACCCCGATTAACTATATACGAACTTCCGGTCTAGATCGGAAGTCATGTGATTTATTGAATTTGAGAATAAAGATAATTAAAAATTTTAGCCAGGCATTGTACGTTATTAATAACGTTAATTGTGTTTAATGCTAACTTTCTAAATTAATAATTTTTTTCACAAAAAGAGAATTTATACATAAATTTNATAAATGTTCAATAAGAAATAAATTACTTATAAATTTAGTTAAATGTAACATTCCGCAGTACATACCTCTATGGCTCGTAAGACAGTAACCATAGAAACTCTCCCTGTCACTATTTATTCAAAGTTTAGTGGAAACATTGCCAAAGAAGAAGAAGGGAAAAAAAGAGCATTTCCTGCAATTAAGGATAGATTGGAAATGCTCGAAAGAATTTTTACCTTGGCCAACTATTTAAAGTGAATACTTTGAGAAAAGTATTTTTTATATAATCCGAAAAAATCATTTAAACTACAAAATTAAAAAGAAAAACGCTATAAAGTTGTGAAATTATACAGCAAACTAGACCACTTTAAATATTACATAAATTCTTCATGTTGATTGGTCGAATTCAAATTCAAATAAACTAATAAGCTCCGTTGTCGAAAGAAAAATCAATGAATCGCAACAAGCGCCACATTTTCAATTCGAATCACGTTGATTGGTTTAAATTCAAAATCGCGTAATAATTACGTAATTTAAATTTCAACCAATTGACTACGAGAACGTTTATAATTTTTAAAGTACTGTATTCTAAAATTTTGCAAAAAAAGTAACCGAAAAATTGCAATTTCCATTTTGTTTACTGTTTGAAGTGAGATATTGAATTCTTGTTAAGTTTTATGTGTTTATAATGTTTTAAACGTTTAATTCGTGTATAAATATTAAAAAAAAGATTACAAAAAAGAGGAATTTATGCATATACATTAATTTAAAGAGTAGCATGAACAGTTATGTTGAATATAATAAGTATATAATGTAAACATGTAAGCTCTAGTATATAAAAGTAAATTATATAATATTAAAATATTTTAAACATAAATAATTCATATAAATTCGAGAAAATAAGTAAGAAAATAAGTAAGCAACTAAGAAAAAGTAATCAAAATATTTGAATACATAGATATGTAAATGGTTATATTCTGTATTATTCACTATTCTACGATTTTTAGATGATTAAATATTGAATATGTTAAGTTTATAAATTATTATTCATGTATTTCAACTGGAACTATTACGAATTTGAACGGATATCTTTCAGTTTAGATACAAATTCTGTACAATGTAACGTATTATTCGTGTAGAAGATCATGCAAATTTTAGTAGCATGAAATCAATCACAGAGTTAAAACAAACAAGTTGTATTATGGAAATTTAAACTTATATTTCAGTAGCGTTTCCTTCATTTAAGCTTATTTCTTTGACGTAAGTACGTTTCAAGCATTGAAATTTATATATTTATTTAATCATTTTTACGTAATTTTTTTATTAAAATGAATTTTGTATGACTTATGTAGAAGCTGTCTTAAAATGTACAGGTTTACAAGAAATGCGTAAAGAGACATAGATTCACTAAGAGATGCATTAAATGGTATAGATCCATGAAGAAATACGTTAAGATATCTATTAAGGGATACTCTAGGATACCTAGTAAAAATGCGGTAAGCGATCTAATAAGAAATGCAGCAAGAGATTAGTAAGAGTTGCAATAAGAGATGAAGTAAGAGATGAGGCAAGAAATATAGTAGAAGATGCAAGCAAGTGATCCAGTAAGAGATGCAAAAAGAGATTAGTATGAGTTGCAATAAGAGATCGAGATACAGCAAGATAATTTAGTAGAGATACAGTAAGAGATCGAATAGACTTATAGATCCAGCAAACGATATATTAAGAGATAGATCCATGCAAGCTGCATTAATAGATATATTAATAGTTATAATAAATATCAATCAACTAAGAGATGCAATAATTACCAGTCTCTTAATGTAGAAAAAATATAGGATTCACTAAGATTTACCCCTTAAAGATATAGCGATACAAGTAGAAATGCGTTTATATTTAGTGCATTGAGAGATATAACTCTTTATCTCTTATATCACTGAGAGGTAGGAAAGGAATATTTAATTCATTTCTTTTAAATGTAATTAAAAGTCATAGAAGAAATAACTTAAGGTATAATAAGTCCTTGAAAACATTATTTGAAAGGTGTAGGACCATTTAATACGTTACCGTTAGAAGGAAGTGTGCTGAGATACAGTTTTATAAGAAAGAATATCTCCCTTAAGAGATGTGTTAAGAGATATATCCCTTAAGACCTGTAAGGTAAAGGCGAGAAACTAATTAACTAATATACGTCTTCTTAACAGGACGTGTTAGAAATTAAAGATTCTCTTAAGAGTAAGTTGGAAAATTTGAGATCTCAAAGAGTAAGAAAGAATAGATCGTCTGGAAGATAAAATATCATAGTTATATTAACCGCTCTAAAATATAAAGTCTTTATAGAGGATTCAAAAAATTGTGGTAAAAAGAAGAGATCCTTGGAAAAGTAACACTTGGTAGGTATGCGAACCTCTAAAAACCAAAGTGTTTATATAGAATCTTAAAGAGTTTTGATAGAACAAATATATATCTTTGAGGTCTCAATAAACACGTTAATCTCTAAAATATGAGGTCTATTTATAGGATCTGAGAGCAATGATAGAATACTTTTCTCTGAAGGTTAAGATCAACAGATAAGACATAAAGAGCAACGCATTTCTGAATAATTGTTTCTCATTCGATATAATTAAAGGTAATAAAGTATATCTTATCTTCAGATTTAATAGGGAATTATTTAAATTGTGATGAGTTTTCTCTTGATAATGAGGCGTTACTTGCTCAAATTTCAAGACATGTCAAAGCAGTAAATGCTATTTAAATATCATTCTGAGAGAAGAAGAAATAACATTTTCTCCTTCACCTAAAATATTCTCTTGATAAGGAAATTGAAGCTAGAAATAATTTTAAAAAAATATTTTATGTGAGAAAATTGCAAATCTTCGGTTAGATCTTGCAACTGTTATAATTTTGTAATACGTTTTTACATTAAAAAAACATGAAAATAATTAAGAGATAATGAGATTCATTTATGATAAACATCGTTCGTTATCGCAAAATATATTCTTTGACCCACTAATTAATGTGCAATATTTTAAACTAACTTCAAACATGGCTAGAAGGGGGAGAAAGTTATTTTAAATACAGTATTTAAAAAAAGTCTTAATTTTAGATGTTTTTAATATTGAAAAATGATACAAAGTTCTGATAAATTCTATATATTGAACGGAAAACATTTGATTATTCTTGACATTTGAATGCAGTCATGAGAAAAATCGATTAAGTTTAGAGCTGTTGAACGTTTGCTATTCAATAGAGTAGAAAACGTTCAACAGCTCGAACAAATTACGTTCAGCAGCTTTAAGTAGAAAATGCTCAACAGTTTAAGAAATTTGGTTCAGCAGCTTTAAGCAGCGGATGTTCAATAGTATTAAAAAGTGAATAAATATAGAATGTTCAACAGCTTTATTGAATTAAATAGTTAGAAACGTTTAATAGCTTCGAGAACTTTAAGATATAATTTAAAAAATTAAAACTAGAAATTTTATTTTCGAAAAATTTCTAATATTGTAATTTGTAGTTTTAAATAATCAAATTAACTTAAATTTTTATTATTCAAATCTAATTATAAACACACCAAATTTACGCACAAACGGTTGAACATCAAATACGTGACAATTTAAAAATAGCAGGACTTTGTAATTATTTACACTAATTTAAGATTATTCTGAACGCAGTTTAAGACCGTCACCAATTTGAACGCAACTTTGAGCTAATTTTCATCATAAAAACTGTTGAAGATATACAGAATTATAAATTGACATTTTGGAAAAACCAATTTTGAACGTATATTAATTAACACAGCTTAAGAAAACGTACTAATTTAAAGCCTTTAATATGCTTATTTTCATCATGAAAACCGTCGAACACCGAGTGTCCATTGTGTAACATCCTAAAATGACATTTTGAAAACTGAATTTCAACATGTGAGACTTCAAACTTTCTGAACTTTTGAAAAATATTAAACTTCTGATTGTAGTGATTTTTTTTATACTTTTTTCTTTTTGCCTAAATGCCAAAATGTGAAATGTTTCTTTAGAATTCATTTCTGAGACCACAAATATCGATACTTGGTCTAGAAGAATGGAAAAAAAAGGGAAAGAAGAAGCTTTTGCATCCAAACGTCTCATCAATTTCCTGTTAGATTTAAATATTTCAATAAAATTCAAATTGCTGCCATAGACACGAGGAAGTATCATCGATCAAAGAACTGATTTACGATTTTAAAAAGTAACGATTATTTTTATGGAATTACACAAGAATGAGTTTTAAAAGATTGCCTTTTACGAAAATTTTGTGAATCAAATATTCAAAAAAATATCGTTACTTCTCCTTTCCTGTATTTTTTAAAAATATTTAACGCGTGATATTTATCTTATAAGTTGCCTATTCGATTTTAATATGAAGTTTTCCCCTTTGCACTGATGAATTCCTTAATTAAGTCAGCTTGGAGGAATCTGGAGCCACGTATATCCATTACATAAACTTGATATTCTGTCATTATTATTGAGAATATTGCTAATTTTTTCATTAGGAAAGTTAAATTAGTTTGTCTTTAGGTTATAATTTAAAAAATTTCATTTCTTAGATGAGATTTCAGTAATTTCTTGCGTTTTTATCATCAAGAACTGCGTGAGTAAAGATGGCCTCCATTCAGAAGGACTTAGTTTGCTGTTGAAAAATATGAAGTAATTCAATTAAATAAAAAAACTAACGACAATTTCGTGTAAAGTGAGAATAATACTGATTCAGGAACCAAGTTAGAGACTGCTGATACGTGTTATTCTCCCCTTTATTTACTAATCAATCCAACTTGGTTATGAGTTATGACAAGTTATGAGTACCCAAACTTTACATTTCTCCATTATTGTTGAAAAAATGTCTTATGTTTTTATATTAGAAAAGATAAATTAATTTATTTTTACATTATAATTTAAAAACTTCTAGCTGTTGAAATACATTTTACGGTAATTATTTACGTTACTGTCATCAAACATCGCATGTATCCTCACCATTAAAGATGACTCGCCATTGAAGAAGATGGCTTCGTTTTCAATTGAAAAATATTAGATAAATCGATTTAGTCAAAGAAAATAATGACAACTGTATCGTCATATAAAGAAAGAAGAAAAAATTACAGGCATACGAGTCCTCGATGCTGATTCAGGAGCCAATGTAAGGAGCTAGTATACGTTATTCAGAATTCTTGTCCTTAGGCAATATACTTTCCAAGAGAGCAAGATATCTTTTTGCGATCTACTTAACAAAAGTCTCTTCCTATCATTGGAAATTTTATCTAGAATTTTGTATCTTTTTTTATATTCTGCTTCTAGTGTCTGCATATCTAGACAACGATTACAGAACTGAATATCTTACGATAGGAACGATGTAGAAAATTGCTTCCATCGTCTTGATTTCTAACATTTCTTCCTCGATTCTACCTATCTAAAATGGTGTTTACAACAAGAAGATATTCTTCTTTTCAACATTTTAATAAAGTTTGTTGAGTTAATATGTTGAAAATTTTGATTCTATAGATTGTTTACATCCTATTTTTAAAGCGGGTATTTATATTTTATCAATTTTTTTTTAGTTGAAGGAACATGCGATTGAGTTTAAACTTAACTTGGTTTCTTCTTTTAAATGCTTTGAAAACATATTGTTTTCAGATCTAATAAAGTGTAAGAGCTGCTATAAGGTATAATAAGTGCTCTAGTGACGAGTAGAACGTTCCTGATGTGCCAAAAACTTCATATTACTATCCAAGAATGCTTCCTCGATTTCACTTATATTGACCACTTGACAACTCAAGCAGATATATTTCTTAAACCGTGAAAAAGAAACTAGAAATTGTCTTTTGATGGTACTTTGACTGAGTAACGTTTTCTTTTTTCTTTCTCCTTCTCCTCTTTGGGAGTAGGAGGAGGAGCAGAAACAATTATTAACAGAATCTGGTCCATAGAGCAGCTATGAAAGAAGACAAACAGCAAATGCCTTATGTCTCTGTTCAATCCATCCCTTTTCCTTTGGGATACAATCAAATATAACCTCCTAAGAGATCTATCAAGCTATATTGACCCGCTTTTTCAACCTTTTATGTGCTACGACTGTCATACATTGATTCACTGTAGCTTGGTAAGAGTTTATGAGGAATTAATTGAATTTATCGTCATTTATCTATCGTTTTTTTTAGAGAAAAATGGCATTAAAAGTTGAGGAATTTTAAGAAATGTAAGAATTTAAATAATTAGTTTAAATTTTAAACGAAATTTACGGAATACGATGAAATCTTCGCGTCATCACCAAACAATTCCATCTTTTCGACGCTTTTAAATTTTGAAAATTTTTACAGATAGACTATCAGACAGATACGCATATCGAATGTTGCCAAGAGGGAGCTTTTTATGGATAGCAGACGTAAACAACAATGCACAGACGAATTACAAAGAATAATTACTTTAACTGCTTTATTTTTTAGGAAATTAGTATTTTAAGTAAAGAAGTGTTAGAGATTGATATCACAGGGACAGAATAACTGAACTTGAAATAATAAAAGTATACTAAATTCTGAAAGTTTAGATATAATTATTTTTATAATTTTACGGAAATTTCGCATAAAATTAGGGAAATATATATTAGTATCTTAAAACCAATCTTAGTGGGGAGTGGTTTTAGAATGAAACAATCAAGTAAGCATAAAACAGTTAACTCTGATAGATAATGCGTTGACAAGCGACAAGAACAGATAGTTCAAGCATTATAAATCACAGTTATTGTCAAAATTCATTGCTTTTCTGGAGGCTACAATAGTTTGATGTGGGTATAAAAAGCTCCCTCTTGGCAACATTCGATATGCGTATCAACTACTTTCAACTTTGATGTATTCACAGAGATTTACAAAGTCAAAAGAAAGAATGAAAGTTATAAATTGAACAAATTTTTACAACTGAAAATAATATTATTGTTGAATCGAGCGCCTGGAGAAGAATGAAGAAGACCCGGAGACCAGCAAGGAAGACTAAAAGATGATGATTTCTCCGATGTAAATGATAATATTTATGAAGATTTCTTTGATAAAATCAATTCTAAATCTTTTCTTTCGTGTATTTTAAGTATTTTTGTGGAAATAATATAAATTTAATTGCATATCGTTGCATTTTGATAGCGTTGAAAAGTGTGTAAAGAGTATTTTAGAGAATATGAATTTCTTTATCTATTTTTCTTTATTTTTTGTACTTGTATAAATGTAAATTTATACTTTTCAAAGAATTTTTGAAGTGTTATAAGTAGTAGCTGATGAACAATGTTTTTATATTTTTTTTAATAAAAAATTTCAGTAGTACAGCAACACTAAAAATCATTTTTTAATGCTAATTTGTATTTTTATATTTTAAAATTTTCTGTAAATTTAAAGGAATGTTTTTGTATTTTTTCAAAAAATAAAGCACCCTTCTCGAATCTTCCTGTGGTAAATTTACATACAACTCTTTGTTTTAAATTTGCTTTCTTGTATTCATACAACTCTTTATCTTCTAGAAAATATGATTAAAATTATTCATTTTAAATATGTGAATTGTTCATTTTAAATACTGTACGTGAAAGATCGAACCCATGATCTAATAAACAAGGAACAAACAATTAAATTCTAGAGCAAAATTATTGTTATAAAGTTAACAATATTCAAGGAATTTGTTATTATTATAATAAATTTTATAATAATAAGAACAAATTGAAGTATTTATAGATATTCAGTAAAATTTGAAGGAATATTGTTTAATTACACTTGATTTTCTGGAAAAATTGCTTATTTATCTTCCAAATTTCTGTAATATTTAAATAAAAACAAATTTTAAATTTAAAGAAATGGATTGAGAAACTAGGTCATTTAAAAGAAGAACTGAGAAGAAAGCCATTTTAAGGAAGATGAAAGTGAGGAAAAAGTCCTGAAGGAAGAGCAACTGAGGAAAGAGTCATTTGAGGAAAGAATAATTGAAGAAAAGGTCAGTTGATAGAATAAAAATAAAGAAAGCCATTTAAAGGAATAAAAACGTAGGAAAAAGTCATTTAAAGGACGACTGAGAAGAGGGCCATTTAAAGGAAGAACAACCAAGAAAAGAAATGAATAATAATAACTTAATTGAAAAATCGATTATATATAAGAAGAGAAGTTAGAAAAAAAGAATAGCATATAGGATAGCACAAGTATAAAACAAAATGAAAATTTATAAGAATAGCTGAGAGAAATAACGATTAAGAATAATATAAAAATAAAGCAAATGTAATGAAAATATAGAAAATATAGAAGAGAGATGCAAAATTTAATACAGGACATTAGCAGAGACAGAGAGAAGGATTGCATATTACTTATTATAGTAGAAGTGTTTAATTATCAATAACAACTAATGGCCACTTCTGTTGACAAATTACAAACCATTTGCAGTGAGGATTATGCAGTGTAACTGGGTTAAACAAAGTTCAGCCCCCCCTTCACTTTCTACTAGATTATTCATTATTGCCATCTTTATCAAATATCTCAAACGTCCAATCATAAATGACGTTTATTAGTGTGAAAAGTTTATTAGATAATAATGAATATTATAAATTTGCAAAGTCTCTTAACCATATTTGTGTGTGGCCAATATAACTTGTTATTGATTAATGTTAAATCTATATATTTGCTTTGAAGTGTTCAACTATTTATTATTAAAATAGTCTGTAATTATTTGTAAATACAACTGCAGAAACTTAGTTTTAGTAAATGTGATTATCTGTTAATAATTATATTAATTAAAATGTAGTTTAGATGGATTATCAGTAACGTGAATCAATAGGATCAATGATGTTCGTTACACGTCTTATGTATATTCTTTATCGTAATTAAATATATAATGTTCAGTGTTAATTAGATTGAATGCAGTAATTTTGTTACAAATATTCTTCTACGAAACATTTTCTGACCCCTTTGTAAAGCATGAAAGAATCTTTAATCCGAGAATGATATTAAATGTCGCGATTTGCTGGTTGAGAAGTGTTCATTCTAACAACTGGAATATCTTTTAATTGGGTGTAATGTAAAATTTTTTTCAAATATGCTACAAAGTAACACTTTCCAGCCCTTTATAAAGCTAGAAAACATCTTTCAGTGTGTTTAATCAATGAATAAGACTTTTAAACTTTTATATAACGCGTATTGCTGGTTGAGAAGTGTTTACTATAACAGCAGGAACGTCTTTTAGTTGGGTGCGATGCAATAATTTTATTAAATATGCTCTAAAAATAATTTCTACCCCTTTCTATCACTGAAAAATATTTTTAAGTGTGTTTAAATCGTTAAATTATCAAGTAATAAGTCTCTTAAATCCCGAAAAACCTCGTTTATCGATTAAGAAATGTTTAAAATTATTCCAATTTTTTGTTTGGTATACTCTTATATAACGTTGTCCTTATTAAATAACTCTTTACTTTTTAATTATGACATGGCTACACACATATGTATACCATACACTCATATGCACTACAGAAGAGTACATACACATGGCACAGTTGATTTTGTACTGTACAGTACATCTCTATGTACGGTACGTGTTATATATAAGGCTGAGTATGTAATGTATCAGCTACTGAAGTAGAATGTCTGTTTACATATTGTGTTTCAGTAGTGTTACACTAATTTAAAGACATTTACGTGAATTAATGTTATGTTATCTGATACCTTATGGGATGTATAAGAGTGTTATTAGTTTACAATATCGAGTAAACCCGCTTCATCCACTAAAATCTAATTGAATATTGTATTATGTACATAATATCAAGTTAAAATTATCTTAGGAATCATTATACTAACCGGCTTGTACCAATTCGTGTATCAACAACTGCTTAATACTGTCCGAGTATATCATCAAAATAATCAGTCAAGCAAAAGTATAGGATCAGCAGTTGTCTCCAACACTTGATATCTTATTCTTACACGCTCCAGTAACTTAATAAAGTAGATATTTAAGGTATTAGCATGCTAATTATCTTGTTACAAGCTCTTAAATCTTAGAATATATAAGCAAAAACCATGGCCTCAACCCCTGGAAATGATGAGGATTAAACTACGCGAAAGTAGCTGCACGTGAAAGTAGCCTGGAAATTTCATATTGAAACAGAAATTAGATAAAGAGTTCAGCATTTTTTGCATCAATAAATATTATTTTTTGGTATAAATGGGGTGAGAAAGACACTAATAGATCGCATTTCGTAGTATTGACATTTGGATAAACGTGCTGTCGATAGTAACAAGAAAGCAAGCGATAATTATCTGCACTATAGAGATATTGGCATAACTTCCATAATATCGACAATAATTCTCACATATATAATGCCTTTATTACACATTTAGTGAATAATTTATGTAATAACTGTACAACGGTACAATTCGCAGCACTTTAAATAAGGCAAGTTTGTGATTTTTACGGGAATTTGCATACCTATTAACGAAATATATAAAATAATTAATTGTTAATATTCAATTTTCAAACATGTACGGGTACTTTAACTAATTTTCAGCAATTGAAAGCAATTTTGAAATATAAAATAGAATTTTCAGCTAGTTAATATGCATTCTTTACTGATTATATTCAATTAAATTTGTATATGATCATTAAAAATTGTGTATTGATTAGGTAAAACTTGCTATTTTATGTTATAAATTTGTTTTCAATGATTAAAATTTATATATTTTATGTTGAATAGTACTTTTCCCCTCATTAATATACAATTTTTAAGGTATATTTAATACAAATAATTCGGTAGCATCGAATTACTAATTTTTGCTTACGAAAAATTACAATTATTAACTGCCAATTTATTTTTATATATTTGCTAATTGTTAAACAACTAATTTACTTAAAATATAATATTTTTAAAAAATTTGGTTTAAATTTTAGAATGATTTTTTCTTTATTTTAAAAAAATAATAAATAAATTGTAAATTATTTATTTAATTTAAAGCAATCTCTTACAATTTTCTTTGAGCTCGAGGAGATTGTATCAAAGAAAATTGTATGTTTATAAAAGCAATAGAAATTTATTTTGAAATTTATTTTATTATTTAAAATTATTTTTATATTTTAAAACTTTAAAGATTTACAATTCGAAAGTAGATTGAAATATATTTTTCTTTCTGAATCAAAGAGTGGTAAATTCTTGTAAGAGTTATTGATCAAATTCAGTATCTAATCAATGTCAAGGCGTGTTATGTAGCTTTATAACGATGAAACGAAGCAATTTCATACAAAAGTTCTTAATATTTTCTGAAAAACAATAAGAAATAAGTGAAGTTCCTTCGATATTTCCCTTAAAGAAAAATATTGGAAAGTTGGTTTCCAGAAGAGTTCTTAGAAAATTGCAAGAAATTTATAAAAGAAATCGAAATTTACTTTAAATCTCTTCTACTTTCTTTTATATTTTGCAACTTTAAAGATGTACAATTTTAAAAGAAATTGAAATATATTTCTCTAACTCATGGAATGGTAGAACCTACTATAAAACCAATGGTAGTTAGTTGGTTGCGGGTTTGCGCTTCATTAACAAACTGATCACGCGGAGTCTTCTGGGTTTTCTTCACGTGTGTAACACCTAAATAGGGACCCTTTTCCTGTAGAGAGTCCTCACCAACTTGCCTGAGTATTGCATTGCTTTATTTCATCAATCAAATCCAATTCGAAGAACGGTAAGTTTTTGAAGAGATAATTATTAATAAAATTCTGTATCTAATCAATGTCAGAGTGTTATAGTAACTCTGTAAGCAATTTCTATGTCATTTTATACAAAAAATTACTTAAATTTTTGGAAAACAATGAAGTCCCTTCGTTGATTCTCCTAAATAAAACATTAGAAAGTTGGTTTCTTACACAAAATTGTAAGAATTTATTATGATAACACAAAGTGTGGCAATTTCTTCTAAGTATTATTGACAAAATTCGATTTATAATCAATATCATAGGCAAAACATTATAAATTTCTAACAATTAAATCATAATGTTATACTAAAAAAAATAATTGACTTCCTGAACGATCCTCTCTCAGGAATCGAGAAAGAATATTGGTTTCTCCAAAAAATTGTAAGAATTTGTGAAAGTAAACAAAATTTACTTTAATTTTTATGTATTTTTTAAAATACTTTTTATATTTAACATTTTAAAAATGTATAATTTCGAAGAAAATTCAGATTCCAACATATTCTTTGTAAGAGTTATTGATAAAATTCGTTATCTAATCAATGTCAAGGTGTGTTATGCAACTCTGTAACAACGAAATCAGACGATTTTATATAAAAATACTTAATTTTTTCAAGAAAAACAAGAGATAAGTGAAGCTTTTTTTTTTTAATTCTCTTAAGGAAAATATTAGGAAGTTGATTTCTTGAAACATTCGAAACCATTCACAGAATTACTTTTCTTTGTCTGAGAATGTAATATTTACCTTTTGAGATACATTAGAATGTATTTTTTTTATGTAGCAAGTACAAATGTTGGAAAAAGTCGTAAAGAAGGTTTTTTACACGAATATATATACAATTCCTTACTTTCTCCTTCGAACATTGTACACACTCGCAACTTACGACTCACTATTAAAGCACACGCGTACAAAATAAAGTAAATATAGTCACGTGTTGGAGAATTTCTATTTTTATCAATAAAATTGAATTATTTAATACTGCAATGGCTGCTTTCTTTGTTCTATCCTTACTTCTTGTGCGTGCTCTTCAGTAGCATCAATGTCATTCTCACTTCTTGCACGTTAGAAACATCTGTCCCTTTAAAGCTAAAATAACTTTACAATTTCTAAATATATATATTATATATATGTGTGTGTGTGTGTGTATTTTGTTAGACTTTAAGTGTAAATAACACATAAATAAAGTAGATATCATATCTAAGTTTAAGTAGAATAACACGTTTCTACGAGTTGTTTCAATGCAGTGGTTCGCTTCATACACATGAAGTAGGGGGTTACATTGAATTTTAAAGTTATATTATTATAAAATAACACATCCATAAACTGTATAGTTGAATAATTTTATTTCTTTTATTATTTTTTTTATTAAATGTATCAATTTTCTGAATTTATTTATAAGAAATAATACTTTTTTTCTGTTTTTCTTAAAAGTTACACGTTCACAGAACTTGTCTAGATAGCTTTATTTATATCTAGGTATTAATGAAGTGCATGGCCTTAAGAAGCGATTATGGTAAATTGTATGCTGTCAGAGACGTGGGTTCGAATCTTATTTTGAAACATGCTGACAATGTACTGTTTTATTATTGATATAATTACTTCTCGAGAACTTCTTAATAGGGTTTAGGTTCAGGTACCTTTATAAAGTAAAAAAAAAATTCTAATCGTGTCTTCCGTTGATATACAATTATACAATAATCGTTTCTTAAAAAAATACAATCACGTTTCCTGAGAGTTTTCAGTTCACCTCCTCTTCTTAAGCAAACGCGGGTTCGGATGTTTGTAGAAAGAGAAATGATCCGAATCCAAGTCCTTTAGCTTATATAGTTTCACTAGCTGTTCGACTTCGCCCGCGCGGATTTTGCAAGCAAACCCCATTTATATTCAGTATTTCAACAACCATAGTAATTGTTATATAACACCTACCGCTGAGAATGATGAGAATCAAATGAACTGTTGTCAATTTGATCAATTTTCTGGAACGTTTACAATCGTTCTATAATCGAACCAATATGCAATAACAAATTCGAATTTAAAACGGTTCGAACATTTATAACAATGTCTGAAATATTATCAAATTAATACACCTAAGTACGCAATGAAGACTAAACGTAGTTGAAAACAAAAAATCGCATCTAAAATATTACGGTAGAAGCCATTCTTCAGGTTAAGTCTTAATCTTTTCTCTTTCCCCCGCGGGGGAATTTCCAAAAATCCCTTTTTAGTGTGCGTTTTTATGACGTACCCTAACTGTGTACCAATTTTACCTCTTAGGTTCAGCGGTTTGCTCTGGGCGATGATGAATCAATCACCCAGTCAGTCAGTCAGGACAAGTAATTTTATATATTTAGATTATAACTATTTGTTCAGAGAATACAAATTTGAATCTTTTTGTAAAGGTGAGAAAGTCCGGATGCTTATCAGGACTCATACCTTCTAAACATCTTCATATATGCGCTTCTTTAATGGTGCACTCAACACGCTTCTGTGCATTTATGGAACGTTTCTTGGCTTCTTAACGAATTACTACACTTGATAATTATCTATGTGCTTTTTCTGCTTTGAAATCTTTATCCTCTTAGAGTTTACATTTCTTCAACTTATTATCTCCCATCTTATTTGAGGTTCTTGCAATTTTAAAGTGTTTCGTAGGCGGTGTTTTATGGATTCTACACCCCTCTAGACGACTAATTATTCCTTACTTACACAATGCATTACTTACTTTAAATGTTTTTGTATAGGAAGATGAAAGTACCTTCGAGATTTTAAATATATTGATATTTATAACGACAGAATCTTACAAAAAAAAAGTCTCACATTTTAAAGTGTTTCTTCAACTCCAGCAACTCTCAACTGATGAAAATCAAATTCAAACCTTTTTAACATAACATTAAAATTGTATAAGATCTATTTTTATAACACTAAACTTACATAAATGTATATAAACTATCACGCAATTTATCTCTCCATTATACCCTTTTAATTCAGCAGAATATTTTGATATTGATGCACTTAATTTATCACATATATATATATATATAGGGTGGACCAAAAGTCTGTTAACTATTGTAAAGTAGCGTTAGCAATTTTTCTGTCTTTTTAAATACAAACTTTACAACGATTGTTTAGGGTAAGATCCTTATTGTTCAACACGCTCTTATTGTAAAAATCACTAAATTTATTACAAATATAAACGGTTACTTAACTTCTGGCAAACCCTTTATATCTAAGCGCTCAATTAATCAGTACAATATCAAAATATTGTACTGATGTACATGAATAATGAAGAGATGAAGCGTGATAATATACACGCATATTGGAAGATGATGATAAAAACATATTCTTGACAATAGATAGAGATTAAGATGATTTAAAAGATAATACTGGTAGTAAATATGTAAGATGAATACATATTTTAAACCTGTTTTAATTTAGATCCTTGTTTCCTAGATTTTTGTGACTTAAATATACCCTTTCTAATCTAGCTCCTAGTGCCTTAAATCTTTGTAATTTAGACTCTTTCTAACTGAAATCCTTTCTAACAGCTCCTAGTGCCTTAAATCCTTCTAATCCACTCTTTCTAATGTTTAGACCCTTTCTGATTTACATCCTAATGGCATAGATCAATATTTTAATATTGATCCATTGATTTATAGGGATGATTTGAAAATGAATATGTAGAATAGACATCTTCATATTCATAGACACACACATACGATGATAAAGACGAAAAAATGTATTTTTGATAATATTCCTCGGTATCTAATATTTATAAATGAACTTCATTTTCTTGATCGAAAGCAGCAAGAGGGAAAAGAAGGAGAATATTCATCACCGACAGACGTTAAAGTACATTTAATTAAGGTTTCCTTTATTTTAATTACCATTATTATAAGATACTTATTTGAAGATTTTTCTATTTTGTCGAAGAAGTAAAAGAAGAAGAAAGGAACCGGAAAAAAGGGGAAGAATTCGGAAAAAAACGAAGTAATCTGAAACTTGGATCGATTTACTTGGGTAAATCGCTTCCACTTGATGCGATTAAATTCGAATTTTGAATGGAAATCGGCTTCAGACTTTGGACACATTTGTGATATCGATTTTTTATTATTTAATCGTTCATTATTCCTTTTGTGTTGGATTGATTCTAATTTCATCGCATCAGCAAGATGGTGGAAGGCAAATGGCATATCTCTTTCGTTTCATTAATAGGAAACTGTTGGAATTTCTTTAATTTCAAAGTATCCATTTTCAGTTAATGAACTTCTTACGAAGGATAACAATTCGTTTTTCTTATTTCTTTTTTCCCTTTTCCTTTAAAGTTCGAGTAGAAATTTAATCTTTCTCAAAGGTTATTTCTATCCATCGATTCGTTTTCAGATTCTCGTATAAAGTAATTGGTAATTTTTTCCTGTTTATACAGAATATAAAACTGAAGTGTAGCTTTAGGATTTTAAATTTAGAAATTATTACAGATTTTCAAAATATATCTGCAATTTACAGCTTCATAATTTACATTCTTTTTAAACGAAAGCCTTGTAATTAGAACCTTCCAAACACTTTGTAATTTAGAAATGAATAATTTCTAATTTTAGAATCATAATTTAAATTTAAATTTCAGTGCCTTGAATACTTGTAATTTAAACTCTCTAATTTCGATCCCAGAGCCTTAAATCCTTGTAGTTAAGACTTACTTTGTTGTGGCTTAAATCTTTGTACTTTGGACGAAAGATTCCTCAGCATCTATAACACCATATATAGGTCAAGGACCAGTAATTTGGTGATATTAATAATGTGATGTTAATGTTTCCACAAATAATCATCAGATTAATATTATAGATAGCAAGTTCAGATTTGTAATACAAGTCCTAAAGATAAAAATCCTACTTCAGATGTTGAGACTTTTCCCATCATCTGTAAAAGGGATTTTACCTGTAGCAACTGCAAGTCCTAAAGTTAAAAGTGTTAAAATTTACCAAGGCTTATAATTAAATCTTTTAAGTGATCCGCTCACTAATAGATTCATAAGCATCAAGAACTCATGAGATCCTTCAACGCCTGGATTTCACTGTTGGATCTTTCAACTCTTCTACATTTTTTGATCCTTCAACTCGGAACATTACAATTAAATCCTTCAGTTCCTGGAGTTTACAACTAGATCCATCAGCAATATCAGTTCATCACTATTGTCTACAGCATTATCTAGCTCATAATAGTAGCATTAAAACTAAATTCTTTATCAAATACAGTATTTTATCTATGAATTAACCTCCTAGACCATTCAATTTATGCAAATTTACACGCAATTCATCATACACTGTTCGCTTATTCACGTGATAAAAAATAATATTCGAGAGTTAGTACGCAATAAAACGTTAGAAATACTTAAAAAATAAATTTATATTCTTGTTTTAATCAAGATTTATTCGATTATAATCATATTTAACAGGAATTAATGCTATATAAACTAAGACCAGATAATGATGTAGGCTAACTACATTCATAAATTACACGAAACGAACCAATTTATTTATTCCTACAAAAGAAATAAGTAAAGGGAAATAATTTAAGAGTGGAAAAGTAAAATAAAATAAAATAAAAATAATAAAAATAAATCAACCAAGCTGAAAAAATTGATGATATTTCCTTCTTATCGGCACATTTCTCTTCAATTAATAATAATATGTTTCGTTTCAAGAAGAGAAAGTCACTTTACTCGTTTATCAAAGAAAAAAAAAGAAGAGGGCAACATATTCTAAAAAAATTTTTAAAAAATAAGATAAATTCTTTCATTTCTTATTTCCGCTTTCAGCTTTTGAATTTCTATTCGTTTCGAAATTATAAAAGAATATTTGAACTTAGAAAAAATTGGGTATATTCATTTCAGGCATCATTTTTTAATGATTAATGGAGCATCTCTGGACGTTCATTCGACTGAAAAGAACTTCGTTTGTTTTAAGTCCATTACCTTCTCCATTGAATGATTTCTGAAAAAGTACATAACAGAAATTTTCTTGTATAAATCGAGTGGTGCATGAGATTTAAAAAAAAAATACACATAATTCTGCTTTAGTTAACGTGTGAATAAGAATGAACACTACTACTTGTAACACTGAATTTCTGTTTTGATATGAAGATAATTATATAACATATGGTGTTTATCGAGTATTTATGCCCATCCTTATTATGTACAGTACACTGTTTTCAAGTTTGATTCTTAGCATCAATAGTCATTAGTAAAGTAGTTTCACTTGTGACACTTGATTTCTCTCTTCACCATGAAGCCAGTTATGGTGTTTATCGCGTATTTACGCGTATTTTTGTTATCTAAACTGCTTTTAAATTTAATTCTTTGTCACAACATTGAAGTAAAATGTTCTAGTTTTACTTGTGACACTAAATTTCTCTCTTCAGCATGAAGATAGATAAACAATAAGTGGTGTTTCTTACTTATGCTAAATTTTATTATGTAAATCGTCTTCAAATTTAATTTTCAGTTCTATAGATTAAAATATTTTCACTTGTTACATTGAATCTCTAACCATTATGATAATTACGTAATAAACGATGTTCCTAATATGAATGTGTGCCAATTTTTTAACATAGCCTCGTGATAAAGAGAGAAATTCACTGTCACAAGTAAAAATGTTTAACTCGCCAATACTAAAAATTAAATATATTCAAATGTGACACTGAATTTTTCTCATTACCGCGATTATAATTTTGTAATTAATGATGTTTTTGACATATTTATTGTAGTTTTTATCATGCAAATCATTTAAAAATTATATTTTAAGTATTATTTTTTAACAGCACGAGTCAAACATTTCCACTTGTGACAATGAATTTCTCTCTTCACCATGAAGATAATTACGTGATTTATGGTATTTGGGATATATTTATGGTAACTTTATCATGGAAATTTCTAAGATTTACTTTTATTTTACAAATATTAGCGTTTTTTTGCTTTATATCACGAAAATTTTAGAAGAAATATGTACTTTCAAGACATCGTAAGTAAGAGTGGATATATATCTTTCATATGGAATATTTTACATAAGTGAAAGTATATTTTCAAGGATAAAATATCAATAAATTCTCCACTTTATATACTTTCATTTTTAACTTTATATTTTCAGTAAAAGTTTATTTAAATTAATAAATTTTTAAATAATTTCTCTTCAAATCTTAAATTCCCATATTATACGATTTAAAATTAATTTTTATTTAATTTTTTGATTTATTTCGGCAATATTCACGTGTTAATTTTAAAAATGAAAATATATATTTTCTATATAAAGTAATATATACCAATAAACATTCTAAATTCTTTCAAATTTATCACATCTTTAATATTTAATAACGAAAACTGCATATATGATAAGGAAATACTTAAAAAATTAAAAATATTCCACTAAATTTGTGTAAAAACTGAAAATACGGTTGATATTAATAATTTATTTTATAAAATAATTCGAAAACTTAATTACTTAATTTTATTAATAAGAAAACATTATTTATGATAAAGCGAATTAGAATCACGTATAACCTTTCATGATCTTTTCAGCTTCTAGACTTGAAATAATATAATTATAATATATTTTATTTCCACGTAATTTTTCATCATCCTGTTTTTTTTATTTTTTCGTATATTTATTTAAAATTTTATAACACAACAAAAAAATTTATAACAATTTAAAATCCTTTCATCCTCCTCATCCCTATATTCTCTACATTATTATATAATTATCAATATGTTTGTTTTATTACTATACTTTTCCTGTATTTAAATCATTTATAATGTTAATATATATATTCATTTTATTATACATTCAAACCTCTAATAACGGACACCTTCCAACAACGACCATCTTTTTCAAAATGTTGTTTCTTTAATTGAACAAAACTCATAAAATAACATCTAAATAACGTCCATTTTATATTTCCCTCAGTGTCCGTTGTTTACAGGTTTGGCTGTAATTCCAAAATATTTTAAACTTATTTTTTTTAATTTTTCATGCAAAAATATATTTTTTTCTGCTCTCATTTTTCTAAGATGCTCCTCATCGTCTTCGCTCATACTCAATTATTTTCATATAATTTTAATTAATATATAATTTTTTTAATATTAAGTATTTAAATTAAGATTTTAATTAATTTTTTTATAAAGATTATGCAGCCCAAAAAATTATTTTTGATATAATTTTTTCTATATTCGATTACGTTTACTTAGCATCTTTCTTTTCTCCTTTTGCTCTTCAGCATCACCAAAAAGTGCAAACCATTTCGCTTTCTGATAAGATTTATATTATTCTTGAAACTCATCCCGAGAATAAATATTAGTTTAACTACTAGAAGTTATTTTGAAATTTGAAATATTGAACGAGCTCAATAAAATGTTTTATAAGAACTTCTCATCGATCCAACTGTCACATTTGAATTGCTGACTGAATTGTTTTGCTCTAAGAAAAAGCTATATATATATATATTTAGCCTATATATATAGTCTGCATCTCTATAGAAAGCAAAATAATATATTTATATCAATAAAAAATACAAGAAAACTTATTATATCTTAGATATAAACTTGTAAAGTTTACAGAACTCTTGTAATTATTGACTTTCTTGTTTTTACTGTCTCTGCTGTTATATACAACAGAGGGAATGTATGGTGATAGGTAAAAAAATGTCCCCCCAAACGTTTACATTTTTGGACTTATAGGGCATTGAAACTTCGAAAAAATGTAAAATATTTAGGGTTTTTTCTGTACTTATTGATGTTAGTATATGTGGAAAGCACGATTTTCTTCACCCAATTTGAAGATTAATAATTCCTGTGCATTTTGTCCAAAATTTCTGAAATTTTGCAGGAGGATTTGTGTATTAGGTGGTGTAATGCTTTAAAAGTTTGGTTGTTAAAGATCGAGGGGATGGTGAGATAGAGAAGATCACGTGTCTTATCTCGAGTTGAGTCGGACTTAATGATAATTCTACTTGTTATTAGCATCTACAATTTTTTTAAATATAAAACTCAATTCCATCTTCAAAATTAAGCTTTTCGTCATTTTATAAAAATTAATAATATAAAAAGTTTTTAAAACCAAATCTCGTAACAGATGGAGCCACACATAATTTTAATTCATGCCTGGAAAGTTACACAACTCGTACTGAATTTTTTTCGTGTTGAAAACTTAAGATTAAGTTTGTTTCCAAATGATTTTCGAGTGAAAAATCAGGTTTATTTTTTACTTTTTCGACTAAAATATCAAACATTTTATTGTTTATTTTGTTTATAAAAAATCAATTTCGTGAAATTTCATTCGGATCCATTGAGGAGTTGACATACATGATGCTGACCGTTTTGAGGTGGCTGTGATTTTTAAATTTTCAGTAAAAATATTAAAGAAATATTAGGATTCCGATTGATTTTTTAAAATTTTTCTTAAAATATCTTCATAATTTTTTATTTTATACTTAAACATTTTCTTCCTCTTCTGTACAACAGTCATATTTATAAACATAAGACTGTTTTCAACTGCATTCCACTTTAAAGATTACATTTTTTTGTTGTTTTGCTGTTTTAATGTTAAAAAATTGACGATTTTGATGTTTATTTTGTTCTGATGCTTCTATCAAAATCCAATTTTATAAAAGCCGAACAAAATTCTATCTAGAATCTTAGAAAATTGAACCATTTTAGGACCGTTAAATGATTATAGACCGTTTTGAAATGGACTAAGTTCAAAAAATTACAGTAAAAATACTAAAAAAATGTATTAAAATTATAATTGAAATATTTTTATAATTTCTTACTTAATTTCTACACATTTTCTTCCTCCTTTTTTTATACTACTTATAAACTCGTGTTATTTTCAATTAAATTTCGATCTAAAACTTTTATTTTTTGCTTTTTTTAATGTTAAAATTTGAAAATTTTTATTTTTATTCCATTGTAATGCTTCTGTAAAAAGTCAAATTCCATAAAAGCATAACAAAATTCTTTCTAGAGTTCGAGCAGTTTCAGCACTTATACAAGAATATAACTGCTTTGAGAAGATCTAAATTACACTAAAATATTTATTTTTTTATTTATATTTTTTTGGATAAAATTTATTATTCTGAAAGGTTTTTGTTGAAATTTCATAAACGTAGAATAGATAAACCAGCAAATTTTAGTGTATTTTCCAGTGTCTATGCATAAGTTTAGCCTGTTTGCATTGTGCCTCGAAGTGCTTTATCTCAGAATCTTCAGAGATTAATGTCTAATCTACCTCGTAGGTTAAAGTAAACCCCTTCTGCAAACGTCGAAATGCTATACTTCAACTCCCGTCAGGTGACCTGCAACCAATTTTACCACCTTGAGAACCATTGGACCAAATTGGAATTGATCTCCTGGGAAGGTTTCCATTATCCATCAACAGGAATCGATAGATCATTTATTTATTGATTATCCAAAACACCACCCCTAAGTGAAGATGTATTTGAAGGAATAGAAGTCTCCAAGTTCGAGTCTCCAAGGATTTTTAACACCAACACACCCATAAAAGCGTGTTACGTGTTCAATCACAACCCATTAGCAATGAAAGGGGGTTTCGGATTTAAGGTCTTGTTTGACCTTTAAATTCAAACTCCCCCTTCCATTATGTTAGATGGATGCGAGCCAGGGGAGATTTTTTAGAGAACACATACTAAAAAGAGCTTATTATTCTACATTTGACACGATGTCAGATAGATTTTGCTGGAGTAAACATCATAGAATACCACTCTTTATCTTTTTTATGATGGAACATATAAAAAACTAGGTATAAAGCACTGACTAAGCGAATCTGACAACTGGAACCTAAACAGCAAGATGGAGAAGGGCAAAAAAAAGGAAAAAAGTGCTCTTTTCTTAGACAATAAAGAATCCTGGAACTTTGCAGTTAAGCACGTTCAGAAAAGAATGTTACTAAGTGAAATGGAGGAAATAACTGATCCCAAAGAAATCTTTCTCCATTTGATCCTAGGCGGATAGCATCTTGGAAGGGGGAGGAAGAGAAAAAAATAAAAAGGGAACAATGAACCATCATGACGTAAGCAACGCAACATATCGCAACGAGTTCTCATCGATTGGCTGCACGCTACTGACCTCGTTCAACCATGCATTTACTCAACTCGAAAAACTTGAACATTTTCTCATAGGATTTTTAGACTATAAATCACAGAAAGGAACCGTCTTACGTAAGATCCCCCAACTACACAAAACAAGTATCTTTCTGAAACCATACAAGGTAACTTTTAAGGGGGGTTTTCCATACTTTTCCTTCTTACATTCCAAGTTATTTTTTCATCTCAAAATGGATTTTACCTGCTCTTATTTTCGAAATTTAACATTCGAAAATTTGATAAATCTAAAAAAAATTCATGAAATATAACGGAGTGTAGCTTCTTGATTGGAAATATAGATGTTTTGGTGTCTAAAGTACGAATTTTTTTTTCAAAATGAAGTGATTTGTGTCTTCAAAAATGGTAAATCTTTATGCAAACATAGCATTTTTTGGGAATATAATTTGCAATTTCTTTTTAAATCTTATAAATTTACGCTTATAAAAATGTAATTTAAAACAATTGCTTTAACCCGCAAAAACGTAATCTTAATAAACATTAGTAGCTTGTAAAATACATTTTACACGAAAATAAACCATATTTAATTACCAGGAAACCGATTTCAAAAATGCAACCTTCCATTCAGCATCTGATAAACGTTTAGTGTTTAGAGATAGGATGTAATTTTTTTTTTTTGAATGATTCTTTGGGAGATAAATCACGTGACTGCCCGCCTGCCAAATAACGAAGTACACAAAGAGGAACATCTCGTAGATCTTCTTTACAGAATAACATTTCTTACAGGAGATCGTTTTTATAAACAATCATGTTAAATTTTAAAGTATGTTCCTTATTTTTCTTCCTTATTTTTATTTATTTGCTTATTTATTTTTTGAGTGGTCTTTAAAATTTGGAAGATTTTTATTTATCTTTTATTTCTTTTTTTAAAAAATAAAATCGATATTTTAAGTTATAAATCTTTTAAATTTCTTAGAAGATTTATAATATTCTCTAAAGGAATCTCTTCTTCTTCTTCTTAACTCGACCTTCTTATACATAAAACATGCATTTTTTGACTGTCAAATGTGATTTTTTTAGATTAATTTTTGCGTTTTTAATGCTATTTATAAATAAATCTTTTGATTTATAATAATTTTTTTAAATAAAATTTTTATAATATCAAATTATATGTTTATTAATAATTTCTTGCACTTCTTTGAGACCGTGAACGTATGTACGTAGGGGATGGGCCAAAAATCAGTTAACCAAGATAAGTTAAAACTGATTTAACTTCTTCGTAAGTCGATTAATTTACTTTTGGACCACCCTTTATCGGTTATTTCCTAACAACAAATAGAATACATCACTCTTTGAACCTTTCGAGATTACGGATGAGCTGATGCAGAGTGGCCCAAACATCAGTTAACCGATATATACGCTAGTGATTAAAACTGACTCAGAACGGATTCGACTTTGTCTAGATCGGTTAACTGACTTATGGGTCATCCTTTATTTATTATTATCTGGAAATGAATAGAATACATGAATATTCTATTAAGCTTTTGAAATTTTATGGAAGTGTTTATACGGGGTGGCCCAAAATTCAGTTAACTGTGTTTATTTTAAAACCAGATTGAAGCCGATTCGGAACGCAGCGTGTTGTTATGGCCCATATGGTCGCTTCACTTCTCAGTTAACTGACTATTGGGCCGCCCGAATATACTTTATAAACAAGCTTACTAAATATAACTAAAAATTTATATATAAACAAACTTGTTAACACATACTTTTTGTAGTAAATATGCTAATGTCCAAAGGGTTTTATTAAATCTTAATTATGAGCAATTATGTCAGAAATCATTCAAAATCTAATGGAAATTAATGTATTTCCATCGTCTATCAATATATTTCTTGATGGTGAAACATAGGAGCATGTTGTAGTATTAAACTGGCTAATATATAGCGTTTTAAGCGGACTGATGTAACATAAAATAGTGTTTGAAGCATTATGCAGTGTTTAGCCTTGCAAGTAAGACAATTAAACTGTGGCATACAAAAATGATTGAAGTATTGTGTGGCATCTGGAATTGCATCTAAATCAATTACAGTGTGGCATACAGAAGCATTGTATGGCATCTAGAATAACATCTAAGTCGATTAAGTGTGGCACATAGTGGCGAGTAAAGTATTGTATGGCATTTAGCCTTGCATCTAAGTCAATTAAAGTGTGTCATATAAAGCAAGATGCCTCATATTTATTTTCACAAAGCAATAAAGTGGCATTAATCTACGAAACAATCGAAATAAACCAAGGAAAATAATAAAAGATTTAAATTCGATTTCCACATTTAAAGCAGAATACTTAATCGAAAATTCTAGATTTAATTGAATTCCTTTGTAATATTTAATAGAGTTTTGTTTAGTAATTGTAACAAAGAAACTCTTCTAGAATTCTTTTTCCTTGTTAGATGGATGCGAGCCAGGGGAGATTTTTTAGAGAACACATACTAAAAAGAGCTTATTATTCTACATTTGACACGATGTCAGATAGATTTTGCTGGAGTAAACATCATAGAATACCACTCTTTATCTTTTTTATGATGGAACATATAAAAAACTAGGTATAAAGCACTGACTAAGCGAATCTGACAACTGGAACCTAAACAGCAAGATGGAGAAGGGCAAAAAAAGGAAAAAAGTGCTCTTTTCTTAGACAATAAAGAATCCTGGAACTTTGCAGTTAAGCACGTTCAGAAAAGAATGTTACTAAGTGAAATGGAGGAAATAACTGATCCCAAAGAAATCTTTCTCCATTTGATCCTAGGCGGATAGCATCTTGGAAGGGGGAGGAAGAGAAAAAAATAAAAAGGGAACAATGAACCATCATGACGTAAGCAACGCAACATATCGCAACGAGTTCTCATCGATTGGCTGCACGCTACTGACCTCGTTCAACCATGCATTTACTCAACTCGAAAAACTTGAACATTTTCTCATAGGATTTTTAGACTATAAATCACAGAAAGGAACCGTCTTACGTAAGATCCCCCAACTACACAAAACNAAAATTAAGTCTCGTTTAAATATTGGCCTCCCTTCAATGGTCGAGTCGTTGATGCCAGCTAAAACACGCAAAAATTTAACAAAAATAATATTAAATTAGCCAAGACATAGCTAAATATTGTAATGCCACATCACTAGCGGACATTTGAAATTTGCCGACTAGAACGGTCGGTTAACCGATGTGACGGTTAATCGGGGGTCGGATAATCGATGCTCTACTGTATTTAATTTTATATTCAATATATAATTTTTTCTGTTAAAGTATTTGCAGCATATTTTTTAAAATGTATTTATTATAATTAATTACACCACATTTTATAAGTAATTACGCAAAATTTAGTTTAAAGGGGAACCGAACCCACGACTTTCGATAATATTTATTGGGGATATGCGCCATTTTCTGTCTACATCTTGAATTTTCTTATCGATTAAACTGTAAATGTATAGTCTATCCCTTCTTTTTAATGAGAAAGAACTGAACTCACGACTTTTTATAACATTTTTAATGGCATACATTCGGTTATAGCTAGATACTAACAATGCTTTTGGCTTTATCTCTTGGGTTATTTCTTTGACTAATCTACAGTTTTATACATTATTCTTGTCTTAAATGAGAAAGGACCGAACCCATGACTTTCGATAACAATCCTGGAAAAATACGTTCGATTACGAATACGGTCTTAATACTACTTTTCAAATCTCTGCTCATTTCTTTAACTACGAGTTTATATACAGTACTATTATTATTCTGAATGAGAACTGAACCCACAACTTATAGAAATGTGATATATTCTAGATAAGAGCCTAGTGTAAATTTTACGGTTTAGGTTTTGGTTTACCTTTAATTAAACCGAGTTTGTTATATCGTTATTGTCTTAAAAGAGAGCAGAACCCATGACTTTCCATTATATCTATCGAAAAGTTTACACGGTTCCTGAACCTAATACATCTCTTTTGTTTAGATTTTAATTTATTTCTTCCATTAAGCTGAATTGACATTATATGGAATCGAATCCACGACATCTCGCAACACTTCGATAGGTGTGGGTTCCGTTCAGATAGAATTTTAACACATCGCATCCGATTTATACCTTGCTTTTCTCGAATAAAATTGTGATTTATGTGTCATACGAGTGTAAAAATGCAAAATATTTTGGAGTTTTTAAAAAATGTTTACCATTTTTTAAGTAATCAATAAATAATTGTTTGTAAATCCAGAATTTATCCAAAAATAAAACATTTTTTACGGTTGTCCTAAGAAGAAAATAAAAAAAGATTTATAGGGAAATAATGGTCAAAGTCTAAATTATAAATCACAAGTTCGCTTAAAGGAAAAAAATCAAGAAGAAACAGAAGAAAGGAATATAATTCTATTGCATCCAGGACTGAACCCACGTCTTTCGACTCAGATGTTGTTTGCTTGAATTTAATTTGTTTAATTTTGGGTAAAATTAAAGAGAAAAATATTATTATGAATTTAATTTCGTAAAAATGTTCACTTTATTTTACCAAAAAAAAATATATATATATATATTTAACATTTACTAGTTATTTAAAATATCCAAAATTTAATTTTAAAAACGCGAAATTTAAACTACATATTAAAAAATCCAAAATTTTATTGTAAAAAGTCAAAGAGCCACACTTTTATATGATTAAAAAAACTAAAAATGTAGTATTATTTACTCAAAAATTTTATAGTGATTTAAAGATTTTAATATTAAAAAAAATCAAAATTTGTTTTATTTGATCATTACTTTTGCAGTAGTGAAAGACAATTAAAATATTAGAATGATGATGATGCGACACATAAAGCAATAAAAATGTTAGAGTAATAGTGAAACAAAATACAAAGCAAGTAAAAAACAGCTGAAACAAAAAAAACAAACACTTGAATTAATAATGAAGTAAATGCATTTGAAAAAACACACGAAGCAATGGAACAAAATTTGAAATATCCGAAAATACTCATACATCAACGAGTAAAACATATTGTGACATCTTCACAATGTCGAGCTGTAATTTTTAATCATAATTTTAATTTATAATATATGCTCTCGATCTCGAATTGGTAGTGTCTTGCCACTACCAATTCGAGATCGACTTACACTATACTTTTCCTGATAACAACAGTCATGCCGGTCATCTATGTAATTCCATTCCGGGAAAAATATTTTAATTGAAATCACGTGACTTTCGTTTTATACCTGAGGTTCCTATATAGTTAATCAGGACATACTGCCCATATTCTTTCTACATTTGTTCTAAAATGTTATCTATTTGATAATGTTCTCGAGATTAAGGAAGGACACACAGACAGTAGGAATTTATAAGTCTATAATTTTTCAGAATGCAGCCCAATAAACAAAATTAGAATAACGATGAAATGAAATTTGCTGCATCCAAAAAACTTATACATCAATTAAGTAATGGTGAAACAACATAAAAATATGGATAAAATAATGGAAAATTAAGTACTGACCAGACAAAAAATACATCTAAAAGCACATGTAAATCAACCAAAAGAAGGGTGTTATAAATAGAATTATTAATAAAAGATCTATTAAATATCAAATAAATCATAAAAGACATTGACCAATTGAAAATCGCATTGGTTTTCAAAAAAATCCAATCGTAATGCAGACCATCAGTCAAAGTCTCGAGCGACGTATGCAAAATAAAAACTCAACAATAGAAAGCAAGCAAAAACAATAGTGCTCTATTACGTAAGAATTTATAATTTTTTAAGATACTTACGTGTATCTCTCTGTAACTATTAATAGAAAAATGCGCCCATAACCTTTTATGACATTTGTACGATTTTAAATTTCAATACATATATATCAAGCTGTTGTGTATGGGGTAAGAACACATATACAACATTCTAAGCAGGTGTTACGTATAGCAATGCCTGATGATTGTAAAGAAGCTCATAAAAAATTCACCAGATGTAAATGAAGTCAAAGAAAAGTAGAAGGGTGATGCAAAGGTGTTCGGTTGTATCTCAATAATCTATCAGTTGAAACCACACCCTGACCTGTATATTTTTTTTTATTGATTTTTACGTGTTTTTAAATTCACGTGTGGGGTGTTTTATAATTTATTCTGAATATTTAAAGTTAGAAAATGGAGAATATCTTTTCATAACTAGAAGGTTATTTACAACTGGAAGTTTTTTTTAAAGGGGATGTAAGGATGTTACCACGTCGATAATCTCTTGTACTTTAACACTAAGGTAATGAAATGTGTCCTGAATTATGTAAGGTACGCCGCTTTTATATTATGGAAGGAGAATTTTAAGGAGGAAAATAAAATATACACGTTGTGTGTGTGTGTGTGTAGGTGTGTGGTATGTTTATATATATATATATACAGCAAACAATTCAAATAGGGTAGTGAAGGAAGTTGATGAAAATGGCCCCCGGTTAAAATAGGTAGAGAGGAGGATTTTTAGATGGAAAACTGCGCGAACAATACAGAAAATGCCACGCATTCAAATATATATTACACCTGCTTCTTCTGATAATAAAGATGACCAGGGAATATGCCGAAAAGTTATTTTTTGAGGGGTTATGACGTGTATAAAATGCAGGTTTTTTTCCGCATTGCTTATCGCTTTATGCAACATGGGGATGAGAGTGTGTTTTAGATACCTTTCTCTATACTCGAGTTTGTTTTATGATTAAAATTGTGGGAGGTTTTTATATAAAAGAAGGCCATAAAGTTTACCTGTTAGGAAATTTTTAGTTGTGCCTCAGATGAATATGAAGTGTGGTGTAGTGGCGTGAGTTTAGTGGAACAACTACACAATTTAGATAAATTTGATTGGGTTTACTAATTAGTATACTTAATTAGACTCGATGTTGAAATCGCTTCCCCTTTTTTGCCATTTTATAAAAGCAATATTGTTAATTAGAAAGGGAACCAACAATTGGAAAGAGAAACATCTAATTCTCTTAAAATCTAAAGAAAGTTTCTGCTGTTATTAAAGTATTATTTATTACAAAACATCAAATTTCATCAACTGAATTTATTCTGCACTTAGTTAAAGTGAGTTTGGCGTTTTTAATGGCGATACATTGCTGGAAAGAAGCAATTTACATTCCATGTTCAACATTCCAACCCTTTGAAGCGTAATGTAAATCAACAATCCTGGATTATAATGGTGTAACTAATATATTTCTAAATAAAAAATAATTGTTTTTTTTCTAAAACATAATCAACACTCTTCTCGAGAAGCCGAGGATGATTTAATTTAAGTTCTAAAGCTTCTAGATATGTTCTAAGACATCTTTGCTTTCTAAAAATTACAGAAGTTAAAGATGCTCTTTGTAACTAATTTAATATCAAGAACGTTTCTAGGAAGGTGAAGTTCTGTGATTAGTTGAAAAGCAGCGTGAGGCTAATCTAGAATTAATTAAAGGCAGGAAAAAACTGATCTAGAATAAGTTAAGTTGATCTGGAATTAGTTAGAAAGCAATAGAAAGATATGCCAAGAGAAGTAAAAAGCTGATCTAGAATATATTAAAAGCGATGGAAAAACTGATCTAGAAGTAGTTCAAATGCATGGATAATTATTCTAGAATTGTTTAAAAATTAATGAAAAGGTAATATAGAAAGATAACGATCTAGAATTAATTTAAAAAGCGATAAGAAGCTGCTGACCTAGAATAAGTTAACAAGCGATAGATTTCGGAAAGATAATGATCTAGAATTATTTAAAAAGTAGGGAAAGAGAATCTAATATTTGTTTAAAAAGAACAACGAGAGAATAATATATAATTATTTACAAAACGGTCGATAGATAATGATCTAGAATTACTTTAAAAACAATGAGATGACTTAGAATAAGTTAAAAAGGCAACTAATCAGTAAAGGAAAATAAAACTCTGGAAATAGCTCCACAAAAACTAAAAATGATCTAGAATAATTAATCAAGATAATCGTAGTTATCTAAAATGTATAATTAGGTGTTATAATTGTTTACACGTAAACAATTTTTTAACGTGTTTATAAACAATATGTTTGTGTTACAGAATTAATTTTTCTTTTCTAAAAAAATATTTTTGACATATTTACACAGAAATTCTTATCAATAATATATAACGCTGTATTCATATTTAAATCAGCATGAATAGTTTATCTCTTTGTGTTATATATTGTTGTATCATACAATTGGGTGGAGTACATAATTTTAAAAACCGCTAAAGAATTCAAAAGGTAAAAGAAAAACACGTTAATGATTTATTAACATTTTTATTAAGATGTATAAATTTTATGATGTTTAATTTAAAGTAAACGTGGTCCTTTAGTTTTATTAAATCGAATTAATGGCTTATAAAATTTCGTAATTCAAAAGTTTAGGCGTTCGTTTCCACTGCATTCAAAGGTATGAGAAGATATACTGCAGATAAATACACTGTATGGAAATACTTCATAAAAGTATGCTGAGTATGGATGCATTAAAGAGTATATTACACTAAAGTATGTTGTGTACAACGGCATAACAAGTATACTGCGTTGCTTAAGAATGTACTAGAAGTATACTGCATAAAAATAGTATAAAATGACTTATTTAAAGAGATGTATTGCTTGAAAGCTGTAAAAACATATACCCCTTATAGGTGTATTGGGTAAAAGATAAAAGCATATACTTCATGAAAACTGATACAGTGATCTATTTTTTAAAACATGTACTGCGTGAAAGCTGTAAAAATAATTTCCTCTAATAAATGAATTGCGTGAAAGATAAATAATTGTACTGCATAAAAAAAGATGTCTTTTGTAACCGATATATTAGAAAGGAAGAAAAGGATATACTGAATAAACAGTATATTGAATAAAAGACATAATAAAAATACGTCATAGAAACATGATGCATTAAAATATACAAGAAAGGTTACTGCATGAAAAGGTACAGTACAGTTTGTTTAAAGGTATGTTGCGTAAAATATCAAAAGACATGCTGCATAGACACAATATTGCGTAAAAGGTAGAAGTAATATGTAGCATAAGAGGTATAAAACGGTATACTACATAAAAGGATAAGAAAGTTACACTGCATAAAAGGTATTAGATATAAAAGCCCCACTACACACGAATAAAAATGAAATTTCCTTTGTTGTACTTTCAGAATTTTTCAGATTTTTCTGGAATAAATAGATCAAATATATAATAAAACAATTTTTAGAAGTAACAACTTAACTAGACAATAGGAAAAAAAGATATAATGAAATTTTGGTAAATTTTCAACACTTTTTTTTAACATTATATTCAATTTATTTGGTTGATTTAATTCCAAACTTTTTACTCATACATTTTTCTTTAAAAAGTTTTATATTATTATTATTTACTCTTGAAATTTATACTATTGACAAGCTTACAATCGTTTTTTTACAATTGTTTGACATAGAAACATTTTACTCAACTGTCAGACATACAAACGTTTTATTCAAATAACTGACATACATCTGCTTTATACAACTGGCAAACATAAAACTTCCACACAACTGACAGACATACACATCGTTTCGTTCAGTTGACAGATATATAACTATTCTATTCAAATATCAAACATACAATAGTTTTATACAATTGTACGACATACAACAGTTTTATTCAACTGTTAGACATACAATCGCCTTATTGAACTTTGTCATACAAACCACTTTATTCAGTTGACAGACGTGCAGCCATCTTATAGAAATGGCAATCAAAACTGTTTATATACTACCAACAGACACACAATCGTTTTACTCGATTGACGGATATGGCCTTATTATTATTGAATTACGTACTGGAAAAGACATTTCTATATATTTTTCTCATTGTAACCCTATAATTTTTATATATACATACTGTACTTGTAATTATTTAATTTCTGTATGTCAGGTTGTAGATATATAGTATACATTTGAAAGTTAAAAACATAAAATACTGTAACTTATAAAACTACTTTATACAATAATATACAAAACTTCTACTAACGGACACCTCCCAACAACGGTCACTCTAAATAGGTTTTACACACAAAAGTATGCATTTCTTGCTTCCAAACAACTGCCACTTTTTATGTTCTCGTCATTGTCCGTTGTTCAGAGGTTCATACTACCTTACAGAATTTAAAAAAATGCAATGAATTTATAAAACTGTGATATATTCAATTAATAGATATACAAGGATTTACATAGTTAACAGATGTCTGCTATGTGTCACATACTATAACATATGCGGCTAATTTGCATAAATACAATAGAAACTATGGTATGCCCTTCTAAAGTACTGTATATAATATTGAATGGATACATTTACAATTCCTTATATATAACTCTTTTTTACACTACTATATAAAACATTTAAAAGGTTATACGTAAAACATAGTCCTTTATGAATCTACTGCATATATGAGGAATCTATGAAAATATAAGGCCTTAGTGAAGGCATATCGTATGTTATATCATATGCTCTTATATTCAGATTCATAAGGGTCACCCATCGGTGATCGAGTGGATAAAACCACTCAACACTGATAATTAGTCGTGGGTTCGCACCTGATCAATGGTATAGTCACGTGGATTTTTCCGTGTTTTCTTTACGTTAGTAACACCTAAATAAAAGTCAGTTTCCCATGAGGCATCCTCCTCGACAGATTGCATTGCCATACACAAATAGCAACATAAGTGGGTCAAAAATACAATATGAATTTGAGGGCTAGGCATTTAACACAAAGAGAACTTATATATTTTAAGTACTAAAACTGTTGAAAAACGTACAGACAGCGCTTAATTTGCATATAAACTAAACAAGCTGAAGCTTAGGACCTCCTGTTACGAGTCTCTAGCTTAGGGCATCGTATTTTTACGTATATTTCTATTTGGTAGAGAGGAAGGGCTTGTTAGATGTTATGGCTTAGGGCCACAACTTTGGTAAGTTTTTTTTATTGTAGTATCGATAACTATTAGATCAAAAAGCAAATATAATTTCCTTTAAAAACAGTTATAAGAAAATGTGAACAGAAACAAAAGCTATAAAAGGAAACACCAGACTCGCATATAGGATTAGTTGAAGCCATAAATTTCTTAAATTAAATTCTTTCTTGTAAGTTTGTAATCTTTAAAATTTAACCTTGTATATAAATGTGTAAGATTTTTTTACAATTTTTTCTTTGTTTCTAATACAATAAAAAATGGAAAAAATATTTTTAAGTTACTTATATAAAATTGAAAAATAAGATAAATTTATTCTAAAACTATAACACGTGTAAGAATTTTATATTTTTAATGACTTCAAAAATAGCCTTTCCTAATTTTCAACTTCCTTTTCGCTAGTTCGTTTTCTTTGCTTGTTCGTAAGATTTCCCAGAAACTACTTGAGATAGATAGCTAAATTTTTTAGAAATCATAAAACATATAGTATTTTTATAGAATCCTACTTACATTAACATTTCTCTTCGTACGTGTCTATTTAGCATAAATGTATGCATAATGTCAATTTTTTCGAAAGCTAAGAGAGATAAAAATTTAATTCTTTTATATTTCCTCTGTTCATATATCTACCTATTTGAATCTTGACATGAGGTTTTATTTTTCGCATTGATCAGTTGTGCATTTGTCCACAAAGATTTTCTGAAACTAATCAAACTGTCCTTACGCACTTGATCACTCCGTAACACGAAATTTACTTATTTAAAATTTAAATAATGCTCCACAATTTATTACCGAATAATTCAACTTTGCCATATTTTTATTTAATAACAATTGTAAATGTTTAAAAATGAAAATTAGTAATAATTTTTGTCTTATCTGAAACAACACTTAGTTAAATATAATTAACAGCAACGTTTAAAATTTACATTAGTATCACTTACAATTAGTTTCCTTATACGTAAAAGAGTAGTTTATCTTCCCTCTTAACCATAAATTATCTGATTTTGTTATTCACCTGCACAGATAAATAAAGGAGACAAAAGTCAATTTGATAGCAAAGACCAATTTGCTGTTGTCTTTTGCCCTGGGAGATTTGTTATGTTGGTGATACATCAACCCTGTCGTTTCTGGCTTCTAAAAGCTCCTCCCATCTCTCTTCTACCTCCAAATACTTCACATTACAGCCTTCATCTCAATATAAATCCCTAGAAAAACCCCCTTTTTGTCAGGAGAGTTTACACAAAGATATTTTTGTCCACGCTAATATTTGCTTTGTTTTATAATGAAGGGGATGAAGAATTAACTCTCAAAGTTGTAGCGTAAGCTGTATAAAAGCTGTATAAATTAGAACAGTTTAATGAACTATTGTTCGGATATTTGATTCAAAATAGTGAACACAAACTGAGACAACTTCCGCTTTGCACAACTGAGTGTTAGTGTTGATGATACGCCTCCCTTATTCAATCTGACTAGTGCTCTTTATGTGTATCAGAAAGGGTGGGTTGGGTGTCGAGAACCTCTTTCTACACTAGTTCATTGATTGGGGCTTTGCAGCTTCATCCATAGTGTTGTCGCTATTGTCTTCTATGGATGTCACCGTGTGTCGTCGTTTAGAAAGAATGCAAAACTTCGAATTAAACAGTTTTGAAGAGCAAACACAATAGATGCCTTTGCAATCTGCTGAACGTTTTCTAACGTCACAACCTTCAAGAAAGGATACCAGAATAAAAAAAAGGTCACAACAATGGCTCTAGTAAAGTTGACTTTTTTAAAAGTAAAGAATATAAAAATTCGTTGGAAAATTTAGAAATATTACTACATTTATTCTTTGAATTTATAAGATTAATGACAAGTTTTCTTCTTTTAAAAAATCCAACTTGAATTCTCTTCTATCGTTGAAAGAGTGCAACGTTCTCCGCCCAATTCTGCATCCCATCAGAATTGGGTGGAAACCACTATCAAACATTTTGCTTTAAAGAAAAAAAATGAAAATCTCATCTAATAAAAATGAAACTCGAAGAAGGTGAAGAGTAAACGAGTTTTTATAAAAAGAAAAATGGAGGGGTAAAGTATAAAGATTTCGAGTGTATTGTCTGAAAGCATACGTTGTAGACGGGTTTAGTAGAAAGTATGAAACTCGAAATGGTCTTTAACTAGAGTAGAATGCCATTAATCAAGAGAGGAAACGAGACATTTTCCGACAGTTCGCTGTCAAAGTGAAAACCAACTTGGCCTTTACGGTCAATTGCTGATTCTTTCATCTGTAAAATTTCTAGAAGAGAAACGCTTTTTCTCTTCCTTTCACTCTCCTTCTCTCTCCAATGATCAAAAATCTTTCATTTCTTAGTTATTTCTGTGAAAAACTAGTGATACTTTTAACGTAACCGAAGCACTTTATGGATAGTTGTATGTTATTGTAACACCAAACGAAGATCCATCGATAAGAAGAAAATAGATTGATGTCATTCCAAAAGCGAGATATAACGAGTTGAGTTGGTGTCAGTTATCGCACTAACTTTACTTTAACATTTTTTACAATGAAATATTATCACAAGTTTTCATAAAAAATGTATATATTTTTAGTAGCTATATCTTAAAAGTATTACAAATTTTGTTCTTAATTTTTCGATTAAAATGTTACAAATTTTACAAAATATTTAAGCAAGACGTAAATACATAATTAAGTTTAAAAATTAAACTGGAATGAATATAAATTGTGAAAATTATGAATTTAGACTGTCTTCAAATTATAGTTTTGTTCAGACATCATGACAGACTTCCAAATTACTCAAATTTCGTTAAGAATATCTGAAATAATTTATCGCTCAAAAATGCAAAATTTAGACATTTTTTCGTGAAAATATAATTTATCATATATGAGAATATGAAAATTTAAAATGTTAAAAAATTTAATAATTAAAAACTGTTATAAATAATTTAACATTGATAATTATCAGCTTAAAATAGTAAAAAGGAAGATACTATAATTAAATAATATTGAATTGAGAAACTGTATATATGAATTTTTTATTCGTTAATTGGAAAATGCAATAAGTTTCTTAATTTATAAAATTATCGTGAATAATTACGAGTGAAATTTTAACTTTTTTTCTTGTTTATGAATCTATTTTTATCTACATTAAAAAATATTTGAAAAAAAATATTGCATCCATCACAAATCATATTATAAAATTATAATCACAAATAATTATTTATTATTTATTGGAATCAAAGGTTTCTAATTAATTTTGTTTTTCCAGCTGTTTGAAAATAATATTTTACTTTCATGGTTGTTTATAAATTAAGCTGTTTCACTTTCACAGCTGTTTGCAAATTAATCTGTTTCACAGATGTTTAATTTAATAATTAATCAGTTTTACTGTCACATCTCTTTGAAAATAATCTGTTTCGAATCTAATTTGATTCTATGTTATGAAATTTTATTTGATTATAGATGAGAATATGAAGAATAAATTCGCGAAATAATAGCATAAAACAGTCACGAAACACTCTAATGGCTAGAACTATTATTGTTAATAGGTTAAAGAAGATATTCTATTTTTTTATGAAGTAGAAAGAAGTTACTCAAAATCGATTAAATCGATTTTTACAAGAGAGGAAAAAAATTTAATATTGAACTGAATGATGTTGATATGTGTTACTACTTCGCCTATATCTTCTCTTCTCCGCTAGATAAATATATGAATAATTTAATGGAGAATCTCGTCAGATACACGATTTGGTGGACAATAAAAAAGTAGTATCGATTTAAAAGCAATTGAATGCAATATTGCGCTACATCTAATTCTTTCACTTTGTTGAACGTGATGCAAGAGCGTGTCAACGATGGCACATCAATCGGAGGTACTTTGCCCTTGAAAATCCCAAGAGATCTAACAAATCTCTCCCCACAGAACATCAAATAGTATCACCAGTGTATAGAATAAAAGGGGAAGTTGTCTATCTCCATGACAATGGATGCCATACCTCGAATGGCAACCCATAGAGTATCACTGTTATATCCACAGGGATGATAATGTGTCGCAATGATTATAGACCACATTCCTGGATATTGTGCGACAAATTGCTGCCATTCATCGAAAACGTCGCTCCTTTTCAATGATGGGAGCGGTGTAGCATCACACAGGTTTGTAACTGAATAGATGTTTAGGAAATCGTAAATTGTTACAGAGATTAAACGATACAGAATCGTCTCAGCTGTTGCAGCGGTCTCGTAAACATAATAATTGAAACATATTGGACCTTCTACAAATCGGTTTGGAGATTATTCAGTTAAATTAACTGAGACTAAGTTTCTCATAATTATTTTGCATATCATTAACTGGTGCATGAATCTTTGTTCGATCTGTTAGATTTCTCTTTGACAATTCTTCTAAAATTGTTCATTTTTAATAAATATATTATTAAAGGTGACGAGTTTGTCAGTTATTTAAAATATGTTTCATATAGAAACATATACACATTTGTTTAATTTATGCGAAAATAAAATATACAATATAATAGATTAACTTTTAAACGGCTGCAAAAACGGAACAGATTTTTAAAAATAATTGTATAAACGAAACAGATTAATTGTAAAACATAAGTGAAAATGAAACGGATCTGCTCACAAACAGCTGTGAAAGCGGAATAGATTAGTTTTTCAACAACTAAAATAAAACTAAAATAGATTAATTAAAGAGAGTTGTGAAATTGAAACTGATAAGTCTTTAAAACAGCTGTGAAAATGAAATTATAACTTAAAGATAGACAAAAAAAATGAAACAGATTAGTTTAAAAAACAGCTGTGACAATGAAACAGACTAGTTTTAAAACAGATGTGAAAGTAAAACAAATTTATTTTTTTAGCAGCTGAAAAAATAAAATATATAAATGAAATATTATCTTTTAAGCAGATAAAAAAGAAACAATTTTTTAAACAAGCGAAAGAAATTCAAACATACAAAAAATATATATATTAATTTTTAATGATCAAGACTACGAATAAACAAACGAGATGAATGTATTTTTCATGATCCCTTACAGATTTCCGATAGATGAAAAATACATTTATTTTGTTTTAGGAGTGGAATGTAAATTAACGATAACCTCAACAAAGCAATCAAAAAATATCAAAAATAGGAATAATATTTTCTGTTAAAGAAGGTATCTCGAATAATGATATAAAGAGAATATTGATGCAAATAACATGTAGATGAGGAGAAACTCTAGATCCAATTGCAGCATATAAATTTCAACGAAAAATAGATGATGGTAAATTTTTGTACTCGAGTATATAAAACTAAAATAATAAAAAATATAAATAAAAATATTACAACTGCATCGTGAAAAGAAAATAAAACATTAAAAAAATTTTTCTATGCATTATGTATAAAGCGAACCTATAAAGTACAATTGTAGGAAAACAGACACGAAAGTACAATTTAAAAAAAAAAGACTTTATAACTACGATTACTAGGAAAACAAAAATCAAAATATTGAATCAAATGACACAGAAAAGAAAAGCATGCCATTGAATTACAAGCTTTATTTGACATTTGCGAGTAGATACAGTGAACAATGTGATGAATGAAAAGCAAGCAGAACAAGATATGACCTAGTCACCTGTTTCAAAAGAAATCAATCGACCAAGCTGATGTCTTTTTGGTCAAAAAATTGAACAACAATTCATTTTCGCAACTATCTGAAAACTTGCTTATTTTATTTTCATAACTGTTTAAAAACAAATCTATTTACAACAGATTAATTTTTCATTTTCACGGCTAGTGAAAAACAAATTAATTTTATTTCACAGCTGCTTAAAAACTAATCAGTTTCATTTTCACAGCTGTTTAAAAACTAATCAGTTTCATTTTCACAGCTGTTTAAAAACTAATCAGTTTCATTTTCACAGCTGTTTAAAAACTAATCAGTTTCATTTTCACAGCTGCTTAAAAATTAATCAGTTTAAGAAATAAATTTTAAAAAATTGTTTTTAATTCTAAACATTTCAACAGAGACGTGATCAGTATTAAAATTATCTAGTTTCTAAGCATACTTAAATGCACATGTTTAATTTTCTAAATATCTTTACTTAATTTCGTTTATAATTCGAGTTATATTTGTTAGAAAAATAACATTTTTCTAAAATATACATAACATCGTTACGTCCAGACATAATCAGTGAAGGTAATTTAGAGAAAACAAACGTGCACTCGATTCTATTCGCTAATGATGAATTGAGTTAAGAAAATTTTTGTTTTGTTTCTAATTTATTTCAAATTGTACTTTCGAATGATCTCAAACCTCATTTGGGTAAGAAATAAAGTTTAATTTTATTTAAAAGATATCGAGATACTCTTATAAATGCATTGTTTGATGTAGCTTTTTTTTAATTTCATAATGTTCAAAATTATATAAGAAAATATACAAAGGTAAAAAAGTGATGATGATGCCGAATAATGCTTTTTAAAGTTAATTATAATGATAGACAGGTATACATATACTTTCTTCATATATTTTATTAAATTTTAATCCTTGAATATATGTACAGCTGAAAATGCACAATTTTAGAATTATCAGCAAATTATCTATTGATATCATTAGTTTTCGATTCTCTAAAATTAAAAATATAGTAGAAATTTACCTTATTTTCAAGCTTACACATAGAAATATTTTAGATTTTTTTTAATAAAAAATAAAATAAAATTTGATTTTCCGAAAACAAGAAAATCGATATTTTACTCACTTTTTAATGTTGAGCTACTCAAAAATTTAACATTAAAAATAAATAAAGCCGACAGTAATATATTTCATATAATTAATTAAATTTTTAAAAACTTTTTAGCTTTTAAAAATCAGCTTGAATTTTTTTTTAATATAGATTCTTAAAATTCACTTCAAACGTACTCTTAAATAAATCGATGCTACGAATTTATCCATTAAAACTTAACTGATAAACAGCCTCGAAGATGAAAGACAGAATCAACTAAATTATGAATTTGTACAGAGATTTATATTATTTTAAAATTACATTTTGTAGTTTGTCTGTACGAAACTCAAATCCCGAATGCCCATTACCAATGCATTATTCTAAACCACGCTTCGTATGTTAATCCCGATCACCCCTTGTAAGTATCATACAAATATCCCCCCTCACTATGTCACAACTCATTCAGTTAAAACCTACACTCGACACATCACGAATATCACGGAAATGAATATTAAACAAAGTAAAAGTAATTAATTACTTTTACATTAATAAACCACTTTCATAAATGAAATGAAATCCGTAAGGTAAAGCGTTGCAAGTTGAAGAGATTGGCGTGAATTTGTTCACTCTGTCATACAGAACGTACTAAAAATAACTCAGAATTAACTTAAATTGGTAATATCCACGCTTAGATAGAAAACTTATGTTGCTTCTTCTTCAAAAAATCAATATTCTACGTTACATCATACGCGATTTATAGCTAGAAAACACGCTAAAATAACCTTTTTTCGAAAAGAATTTTAGTATTTATATATATCACTATATTCTTTATTTTTCTTTATCATTATATAATAATTTGACTTTTATTATATAAAATAATCGACTAAACAAAAATAGATTACTTCGCTGAACAATAAATTGAATTATTCATATTGTACTCGTGTATAGATGTAAGTGTAATTCTGCTGAATCCAGGGGAAAAAACTATATATTATTATTATTATTATTATTAGAATAAATGTTTCTGTTTTCAGATGTATTTTCTATGTTATTGTTATCATTTTACTGAGTTATTTTTAAAATAAATATAGGCCTATACAGAGTATGTATATTTGTTCTTTTTTTTAATCTTCAGTGGAGAAATCTGTTAGTTAATGCTGTATATGTTGAATTATTTTGCAGTACTGTTCGTTGATTTTATAGTTGTTTTCTAAAAATATTATTAATTAGTTTTTACTTAAATTTTCTTGTATAACTTGTATGAATTGGAAATTTTGTAAAGGAGTCTTTTTATTCTCTCAGTATTATTCGTTAATAAGTCTTTGTTATGCTGTCAGTACTATTCGTTAATGAGTTTTTGTTATTATCCCAGAACTATTCGTTGATGAGTCCTTGTTATGCTGTCAGACCTACTTGTTAATGAGTCCTTGTTATGGTCAGTACTATTCATTAATAAGTCTTTTATTCTGTTAGTAACTATATGTTAATGAGTCCTGTTATGCTTTCAGTACAATTTAAAAAAATTTAGTAAAACATATGTCCCTGCTAAAAATTTCTCACATATCAAAAAAGATAAGTTAATCATATTTAACGAAAATACACTTATCAATTTCACAGAGAATTTACAATAAAACTTTCATACCTTGATTTAGTATAATGCAACGTTAAAAAAATTTTAATGATTTTAATTAGAAATTTTACACATCAATTAAATCAAATTTATTGTTTAAAAGCAAGATAGTCCCATTAATAAATTGTAGCAACCCTAATTAATTTAGAAACAATGTCCCGTATTAATTTAAAGCATTTTATCTAATTTAATTCAAAAAAATACATTGTACTAATAATGAATACACGAATACAATTTTACGAAACCAACAAAACAAGGGGGGAAACAAGTTCATCGGACTGTTGCGCTTCCTCAACCATATCAAAGATCAATTACGATATATTCATTCAGTAACAAGTGCCTGCAATAAAATTGTGACGTAAGCACGCACAACTCAGAAAAAATGACAACGTAACTATATTACTGTATCGTTCCTGCTGTGTATAGTAAGAGGAGCCGAAAATCCCTAGATACTGCATAGGAGGACGCTGACACCGACACTAGGGAAATAGTTCTGTATTGATTTAAACTTTTCCTTCTTGTCCAACTTTTCTCTACAGAAACATAACCGGCATCCATTTTCTCAAAGGGCTGCTGAATGAATGATCTATCGGAATCGCTCCATAGCAACACCAATCCCACGAGAGGTGAAAGTTCTTACGAGAATTCGTTTGATACTAACTCATCTTATACTACTAGAGCTGACTTTAGTATGATTAAAACACTTTGATGTCTCTGTTCTATCATCTTGCCACTTAAAAATCATTTTATAACTTGATTTTAGTGCTTTAAAACTAACACATATACACTTTTTTTTTCTCATAAACTCCCATCATTTTCTCAGTGATCCTCATAAATATTCATAAAAGTTATATTATTTTCAATAAGAAAAAATAATGGTAAATTTTACTTTGGATGTTTTATATAATAATAATTTGTGAATTTAATTTCTTTCTTATTTTTTCATTTTATTCATACAAAGCTACTACGATATTGTATATATGAATATAGTATATTTTTGTATTCTGCTAGATATATTATTATATTCATGAAAAAATCAAAGTCGAATTTCTATAGAAATACATATTTTGACGTATTCTAAGAAAACAAAGTTTTTTCTTTGGAAGAATTTTTATACGCACGTCTGTATTTATCTTTAATATTTTGCCAAAATTTAATATAGTTTTAAGCATAAATTCTGATCAATTTTCAATTGTTGATTTACATATTTTCACTACTTAATCTGTGATTTATATTTAAATTTATATACTTTCATTACATTTTTGTTTGTTCTTTATTTAGTTTTTACACTGTGTTTTATAGGTTTATTATTGATAATTTAACTGTTTCTTTTTCTATTTTATACAATGACAGTATATGTGAGTTTGTTATATTGTGTTTTTGTATATCTGTGTGTATGGTTGTGGGTGTTTATTGTTTTATGTTTGCTTTGACTATCTTGCGTAATTAAGACTGCACCAATTACTCCACAACTTTTGCATCAATTATATGTTATACAAACTCATTAGCATCAGTTGCATTATATTCATATAATACTGCATTGATTATATTTTATATAATAATGGCTATTGCATCAAATGCACCTCATATACAGCGTCAAAGCTACATACTTGCATTTTATACACAATGCTGTAACAAATAGAATATTAGAGTGCTAGCTTAAATTTACGTATTTACTCCTCGATTATGCTTCTTTATTCCATTTTTTATATATTATTAAAAATATAAATACATTTATTTTTAATTTATACATACAGGATGGCCCAAAAGTCAGATAACAAAGTTTAGTGTTTTGTCTACAATTGTGAATACCAATCGTAAAGTAAACTTAAAACATGTTTCTTTTGCAAAATGATTAACTGAGTTTTAGGCAACCTTGTACTAAGGGTCTGATATTACCTTTGAGTCACTACTGTATGGGTGATCCCTAGATGAAGTGGATCTTTGGTATAGTGAACACCAAATATAACGCACTTTCGATATAGCAACCACCCAACATAGTGAACTTTCGATAGTCACCAATATAGTGAAGTTTCAATATAATAAACAATTTTGCTGGTCGTTGCTATTGATATATTTTATGTACAGTACGTGGTGAAGTTTTTATTCAATGAATGGTTTAGCTCACTCTTTTGAGAATTCGCTATATTAGGAGTTCGATGTATATAAATTTCACATTTTTCTTCAACATTTTCTTCAAAACTTCTGAATTTTTCTTCACATATCCGACAATATAGACACAAAACTTTTCCATTTATTACAATGACGAAAATTTATCCGTGATCTATAATATTGAAAACATTTCAACTTCAGTACCAGCTCCGAGTCAAAACAACTCAATCGGATCCATAATATCGAAAAATACAACTTTTCCATTTATTTTGAAACTAAATTATTACATCTAAATGAATAATCGATATATTAAACTTATTCATTACAATAAATACATATTGAACCATACTATATAAAAGAAATAGGGTTCTGCCCTCCAGTGACAGAGTGGATAAAACCACCGAACAATGGTAGTTGGTCGTGGGTTCGCGCCTGGCCAACGGAGTGGTCACGTGGAGTTTTCCGAATTTTTTTCACGTTTCTAACACCTAAATAAAGCCAGTTTCCCATTAAAGACCTCCCGGAAAGCAACCCCTCGGCAGGTTGCCCATATGTCGCATTATACGAATAAACCAACCTGTGCAGTGCAATAAAACCAATGGTATAATTCGTTACATGTGAAACAAAAAATACGACTGAATTTAAACACAAAATACATTTAAAAAAAAGAAAATTTCTAATATTGCAAAGTGCACCCCTATACAGTGTCGTGTTATAGAATTGAAAGATATAAGTTACAAAGTGTAAATAATTCGAAAAATAGTGTGAAACTGTAGCGATAGCAATTAAATAATAGATCAACCTGGCCATCACTCGGGAATTGTAGTACCAACAGGTACACCATTAGAACTCTGGCAGCGCAGGAATTGCTGCTGATGGCTGTGGACATGGATCGATGATCACTCTCAGGATGTTGTCACCAATATAGACATTATCCGTATACTCTACAACTTATCATTATTACTTCGCTACACACGATCGTTAACTCGATAGCTTTGATACATTCTCTTTTTTTATTTTATTTTTTATTTTTTTAAAGTTAATATTATCATCTGGTAGCTACGGTGGCACTACATTACAAGTAGCTGCATTTCTTTCCTAACTACATTTGCAGCACCATTTTAGTATGTGAGTACTGTAGTACTGCCAGCTGCGAGAGTGATATTAGTGGCACTACTTTATTATCAGACTCAGTAGCATTATTATGGTAATAGCATTAGTTGTAGCGCTTTGTAACACAAATACATTGTTTTTTAACAATGGTAGTAGCATTAAATCTAGTTTGAACTACAAGTGAATCCTCAATATAGCGCCGATATTTGTTTCCTCTCTGAAACCGTCACTAATTTTCGGGTGTGGCGCTAAACCGAGGGATCTCAAACGATAAAAATGATTTAAAGTAATGAAATGTACACATACATTTCAGTCACACATGTCCTTTCCAATGAAAAAATCCTGAATTTGATCATTCAGAGATAGGAAAGAATACTGATATTTAATAGTTACGAGGAAGATCTGTTCACGGGCATCGATTGGCTATGTGTGAGGTTGGTACTATATTGAGGTTTTACTGCACTTTTGTATTGTAGTTGGTGGTACTATTTTTAGTGGGATTAGTGGCTCTAGTAATGTAACAACAATAGTAATACTACTTAAGTATCAAAATTGATGACATTATTGGTGTTATCTTCGTACAATAATAGATTTAGTAACACTACTTTCATAGAAAAAAATTGTCCGCACTATATTTGCATTAGTGGCACTACTTTAGCAATTTTTGTGGTTCTACTATTGTAATAAAGTGGCAGATGGCCGAACGACCAAGATTGTTAAGGCGTCAAGCTACCTCTCTGGGGGACTCAAGAGTGTAATCCCCCAAAATTGTTTACGATTGGCCCGTTTCTATTCATCCAATTGCCTTCTTGTGAACCTTATCGAACCTTATTGCGAAATCTGAATCACTCCTGTCGATTAGTTAAAAATTTAATTGGAAAAAAATCAATCTTAAACAAAAATATTCGTTGATTTTGGTGGGAAAATTATATTTTCTAAAACAAAGGAAACCGGAAAAAGCCACTTCCTTCAACGGTAGTTGAAACATTCTTTTATTTTCCCTTATCTACTAAAAATCTTAGTCACCCTGGGAATTGTCAACCCCTCGATAAATCCCCTTTTCCTCTGTTCACGTGAAAAAATACCAAATGCTGATTGGAGAAAAATCATGAGAAAAAGAAGAATTTTGCATGATTCGGGGAGTACGCCGCGAAATTCGAAAGGAGGAAGACATATTCCATATCATCTCCTGAAGGCCAACGCCCAAAGTCGAATTCCGAAGTCTCTCTAAAATGAGTTTAAGTCAGTAAATGGGGAAGAAATTATTTAAATATGTGCCAATGATGTACTAAGAAGAAAGAATAGTCATATTCATCTAATGAACAGAAGATAAAAAGACATAGAGGTACTATGATTATAATAGAATTGTGAGCTCTCTTTCTCGAAACGATTTTATTCGAAGTTCTTGAAATTGCTTTATTTGCATATTTAATTTTGTATTATTTTGATTATTTTTGTTCATTAAATGTTTCTTTTTATTCGTTAAAGAAACGTCTTCTCAATATCTGAATCAAACCCAAGTCCTCATCTCCTTCTCGAATAAATACGCGTGTTAATCCGCGTAAAATAAAAGTGATTAACTGGTGTCAAGGAATCCTGACGTGATCTAGACTTTACCGTCCAGATCTTTCTTTTTTAACATTATATAAAAAGCCCTCCTAGAAAAAGTAGTGAGCCAATCTTGCGATTGTGTGCCCGTAAGTGATATAGGTAACACACCTATACCCTTGGCTTCTCACATTATTCTTGTGTATAATTAAAAAAGACAATACCTATATTGAATTTTTAGTCGTGTGTACTAAGTACTCACAGGACTAAAAATTCAATTATTGTTTGAAAACCGAGAGGGTTAAAAATTAAGGCGGTACCCTACTGCTCTGGGGGATCCGGGATCGAATTCGGAGAGTGAACCCCCTGGAATTTTTTTTGAGCTCGTCATTCATCACCCTTTTATCCCTATTGTTGGCCTAGCCGAATCCATGATTGATACGATTAAAATAAAGGCCCTCTTAATGCCTACAGGGCGGAAAGTGCCAAAAATATAAAAGAAATAATAGTACTTCTATATCGATAGTGTTAGTTTCACTTTCGCAACAGCATTAGTGTCATTACTTTTGCAAAATTATTAGTGGAATTACTTTCCAAACAGCACTAATGCCACTACAATTATAATAACATGTTATTTTTTTAAAAAAATAGATTTAAAAATAATTGTTACAATTTATATACAATGTTCAAGATTGTTAAACTTTATTTTAAAAAAATTGTAAATTGTTTAGAGAAGGAAGAGCTCTGATCGGATTAATTTTAATGCCTTGTTAAAGCACGTAAATTACTTTCTGTTTAATATAGATTCAGATATTGGGAACACAAATTCGTTGTTGTAATGAGTAGAAAATGAATTTTTTAAAAAAAGAAAAATAACCACAAATACGTTGATAAATATTTAATAAACAAGAGATTAAATTTTAAATATTGTTAACGAATTAATGTCGTGTGGATTTTTACATTATCTGCTGTTATATATAACAGAAGGCAAATATGGCGATTGGTCAAAATTGATCTCCCCCAAAAATTTTTACATTTTTGGACTCGGGACCCTTCAAAGGTCGATAAATTAAAAAAAAAACAGATCGTGTTTTTTTGTATGTATAGGTGCTAGTGTGTGTGGGGGAGCAGGATTTATTTCACACATTTTGAAGCTCAATAAATCTTTTGCCTTTTGTCGAAAATTTCTGAAATTTTGTAGGGAGATTTTCGTATTAGGGACATTGGTGATATTAAATTTTGGTGGTTAAAGATCGAAGGGATAAGAAGATGGAGGGGAATTAATTCCCCTCCATGTGGGGTCTGACTTAATGATGATTTTACTCATTATTAGTATTTACATTTTTTTCTTTCTTTTTTATAAAACTGGTTTACCCTTGAAATTAAACTTTTTGTCTTTTTATAGTAATTAATAATATAAAAAGTTATTTAACAAAATCTCGTAACAGATGGCGCCAGACGCAATTTTAACATTTTTGCCGGGAAAGTTACGCAACAGGTTGATAGAATTTTAAATTAATTTGCTAGAAAAAACACACACAAATTTTTTTCTTAGATTTTTTAAAGTTTTCATTAAAAAATACATTAGTTTTAAAATTAAAAATTGTTATTTTACAGCTAACAAAAAGTGTAACTACAAAATTAGTCAGTGCTTATTGTATTATTAAGTAAATACAATCTTCGATATGACGCCATCATTTATTTGACTATGAAATTGCCACCAAATCGAATGTGGCGCTAAACCGAAGAATATTTTTTAAAAATGAATATTATTTAAAAAAGATCTACATAAGTTTGGATTTTGAGTGTTTGAAAGTCACGTGATTTGGTTATAACAATGCCTTTTGCAATTTACAGATAATGGAGGCTACTATAGTTTAATAATACGAGAAAGATACGTTTGTGAGCATTAATTGGCGTTGTATCGAGGTTTGACTATATAATATTGTACCAGATTTTTCAATATTTGGCTCTAGTGATACTGATATAAAACCATTGATTTACAGTATCAATTTTTAATGTAGATTTAATAGTAGTACTTGCGTAACAATTTCAAATTTGATGATTATGTTTATAACACCATTTGTCGTAGTACTTTTATAATGGTGTTAGAGGCACTAGCTTTACAAATGGGTACTACTTTTATAACGTCGTTAGTGGGCTATTTTTGTAACAACATTAGTAGCACTGCTTTTATAACTATTCCAGTTTTATAAGAAATAACTATATAACAACATTAGTAGTATCACTTTTATAACAAAAGTTAGTGTCAGTACTTTTGTAACAGGCATTAGAGGCATTGCTTTTGTAACAAGTGGCACTACTTTTGTAGCAAAATTAGTAGTAGTGCTTTTATAGTAACCGAACTTATACGTTTGTAAAGTTTAGTTAGGCAGCAATATCTAATATTTTTTAACATAAAAGTTTTGAAAGATAATCTTCAATTTCGAAACAACTTTTGAACATTACTCCTATAGTAACACGAGATTTTAAGAACAATAGTTGCAACAATGAAACTTTTTATTACTAGTTATTATAAGTAACTGTAATCATCGTAAATATCACTTTCTTTGCTATAAAATAATTCTTATTTAAGTAACTACCATTAAAAGTAAAATAATACAAATTGAAATATTCTCAACTCGAATCTCAGCAGTAACATTAATTATAATTAAACGGTATAAAAACACGCTGGAAAATGTACACAAAAAGTAGTTAAAATGAAATTAATTAGCTAATGTTTTCACGTTTCTGTGTTTTATAATAGGTTACGATTAAAAAAATGTATACATATCCATTACAGAAACCGAAACATTAACTTAATTAACATAATTTTAATTAATTATACCACGATATAGCTAAACTTTACAGAGTGTAACTCTATACAAATTCAAAATTGCCAACTTACAAAATTACTAAGTTGGCGTAACTCTTTTAATTAAACTAATTACACTGTTATATAACCCATTAGTACATTTCTTTAAATGCATTTTAATGATCATATGACTAGAGACCGATTTATAAAATGGAAATTACATACGTAAACTAAAGTAAAAGTGGGTTTAATTACCGAAATATTTTACAGATGAAAGTGAATAAGAATCCATTCATTTGCTCTATAGCCATCAACAGGCATCAACTTTAACGATTTCGCCATTGCAAACTATTACATAAAGCGTGGTTTTGAGACTCTGTAACACACTACTCAGTAACCAAATTCTAGTATTAAGCATCACTACTTGCTACCTAACGACATGCCACTAATGCTGACATCCTGTCTATTGCTAACTGTAGTTAATCCAGATGCGGTGATAACGAGTGTCACGATTACCTGCGTGTTACAGCATTATCATTCGTTGTTAATTACAATCATTATATACCTAATATTAGATTTTTCTCTTAATAACTCTTTAAATGAAGAGTGTGTAATGCTTGGTTAGTGAGTGATATGTGTTGAACGTGATCCATTGATGTGACATCCCAACGATGATGCTCAACAATCCGTTTGGGAAATAATTCCTCCTCATTAGCTTGATTAACTATGCTTAGACGTTACTTCCTTGTTAACAATTGTGCCACTTAATGATTGTTAAATCCTAGAAGATGACTTTGAAATGCGTAATTTAATATTTAATAATTGTGTGAATAGAATTCATTCTACAATGGATAACATTGATTTGCGCTCTCTTATGTCTTTATAATTTAGTTCGTATCTTAAACTTTGCTTACTTTTGCGTTACTTTGAAGCAGTAACACTCTTGTTATCTTATATCACTCTTTAAGTCTTGACGTATTAAGAAAATAAAGCATTATCAGTGGATAAATATAGAGCATTTTACAAACTTCTTTACTTTTACGATATAAATGTCATTATCATATAAGAAATAGCTATTAAATTAACTCGATCAATGTTAAAAATTATTAAAACAATATCTAATATCATTGTCTTAAGATAATAACAGAATTCGGCATAGAATTTAGCTGCTTACACGTTTAAATTATATCATAATCAGTACAATAAGAGGAAATTTTTATAATTTATAACAGTTTTAAAGAAGTTTTATAGATTTTAAAGCAATAACATTGTATTGAAATTGTGGGTTATTGCATAGTTATGCCAAATTTAGCAATAATATTTAGAGGAGAATGGTAGCATTAATAGTACTATCCGAAAATCATTAATATGGGAAGTAGTGTCATAAAAGGAAATATCATTATCAAAATTGAACTGTAAGGCGAATGCAAATGTAAAATGTAGGATCGTAAGGCGAATATGGAATAAGTAAGATCGTTCTGAAAACATAAATGCTAAAATTGGATCGTCAGGAAAACATAAATATCAAAATAGGATAGTCAGGAGAACACAAATATCGAAATAGGATCGGAAGAGAAATAAAACTATCAAAATTGGCTCATAAGGAGAGCACAAATATCAAAATGGGCTCGTAAGGAGAAAACAAATATAAAAAAGTAGGTTTTAGCAACAATACAAACATCAAAATCAATACCAAAAAATAAAATATAAACATAAAAAATAGTATGGATTTCTAAAAACAAATTTTTACCATTAAAAGAATAAATGCCGCATCATCACAAAGTACATATCAAATTGCAAATTATTTCTCTTACATAAAAGGAATCAAATTATGTTAATTTATAAACACATGACCTACTTCTTTCTTCTAAACTAAAATTATTTTTAAGCAGATTTTTTAAAAAATATTTTATACGAAAACACATTCCATATTCATGTTGATACTAGAGTAAACGGTCCAGTAACTTAAACTAATTTCAAAATATTTGTTTAACATATTCTTTATTTTAAAAATATCTTTTATAATTTTTACATTTTTTTTAAATAATTAATTAGTTTTGAGGCTTAATATAATGTTTTTCTTATGTTTTAATAAATTCGTGACCCATTTAAAGAATATTAAAGAGAAAGAAAAGATGTAACAGTTGTTTACTTTGTTGCTACAAAAAGAAATTACTTTAAAAAATAATCAGAGAAACCAAAAACTGTTTTGTTGGATAAAAAAATCATTGTGTAACGCTCATTAAGATGTAACTAAAATTAATTTTTTGAGGTAATACATTTGGGAACTTATTTGAGGAAATTCCTAATTCCTTGACAAAAACAATAGTATCAAAGATCGAATCGAAGGGAAAACAGTATCAAAAGGTAGGATTAAATAAACAGCAGTATCAAAATTGTGATGAAAGAGGGAACAGCAATGTCAGAAAAGAGGGTTGAAAAAACAACGCTACCAAAAGGTGGAGGGGAAAACATCGAAATCAAAAATAAGATCGAAAAAAGAACATTAATATCGTAAGATAAGATCGAAAAAATCATTAATATTAAAAAATCAGCATCGAAACATCAATATCGAAAAGAGGACATTAATATCAAAAACAGGATCGAAAAGAAAATATATCAAGAGTAATAACGGGAAGAAAATATTAATATCAAAAGCAGAATCGAAATGAGAGCATTAATTTCAAAAGTAAGATTGAAAGCAGAACACGTTAAGGAAAAGGTGAAGTAATAGCTGTCTGCTTACTTGCTACAAGAAAAAAATTATTTAAAAAATAATCATAAATAAACCAAAAACAGTTTCTCAGAAAAGGAAAATAAAGCATTAAAAACGCTCGTTAAGATTCAAAAAAATAATAATTTAAAAAAAAAACTATTATTTCTATAAAATTATTTTCAAGAAAATAATTGAAAATATATATTAATCAAGGTTTTCTGATTATATGGATGATGCCACAACCGTTTTGTTTGGTTTACTCATTTCAATTTTAAATCAGGTTTTGATCAATCAATGATTGAATGAGGATTACCTATGTTTATTCTTTGCAAACAAGATTGTTTTACGACCAAAATTGTAGTAGAATAAGTCACGAACAGTATAAAATGCTCGAATTATTCGTAGGGACATCAATATTAATGTTGTGTAACGTATTCTGTTATTGTCAGGCGATAGTACACCATGCAGATTGAAGTAGGTTGAGCTATAATTTATCAAACAGTGTATAATGATATTCCGAAGTAAATAGAAATTATACTTATATAATTCTTAGATATTTATACAGCTTATTGCCTAGTGTTATCCTTGATGCTGCTTTTGTAGTTACGTAAAGTAGAAATTGCATCAATTTATATATATAATCGAGACGGGTTGATAATGATGATAATAATAATAATAATAATAATAAGCGCAGAGCCCAAACGGTTAGGAGTTGAAAGTTGAAATTTGGTACACAGTTTACGTCACGAAAACGCACACTAAGAAGGGATTTTTCGAAATTTTCCCCCCGGGGAACAGAGACAGGATTAAGGCTTAGCACTTCCATCAACAATGGAAGTGTTACGTAACAATGGAATTAAGAAAAAGCGACATGCAAGACGCAGATGCAGTTTTTTCGTTTTTGCGGGAAATCGAACATATTTTTAGACCCATCTAAAAATTCTCTAATTAGTCCGGAAACGGGGGGACCTAATTCTTGCATTCTGTGAAAACGGGTAAGGTTGACTATAACGTAATAATCTTAGTCTTCGCTATCGTTATTTTTGCCCGAGCAACGCCGGACCTACCTGCTAGTATAAAGATAAAATCAAATAGTAGAAAGTATTTAATCTACAACACAGTGCTATAATTGCATTAATACAGTAGTTATAAACAAAACAACAAAGTATAATACGAGCAAAAATTTGCAATTTTTTGCTCGTATTATACTTTCCACTCAAATTAATTGTCTTGTCCCTGTACATCATACTTTTCCTGATAATAACGGAGTCATGCCGGTCATCTCTAACTCCTTTCGGGTGAAAATATTTGAATTAAAATCACGTGATTACCGAAAATTCGTATAGAATTAATCGGGGCCTCTTGCACCTAAGCTTTCCATATCTGGTCTCAACTTTCATGTACTGTACTTAATAACGTTATCGAGATTATGGAAGAACAGCCAGCCAGATTGAGAACAGTGAGAATTTATAAGTGTAGAATTGTTTTTCAAATTGCAGCTCAATAAGTATTACTAATATGAAACTGCTAGAATAATAATATTTATATGACCTTTAATTACAAATAACCCACGGATTATCTGTTTTAAAGGCCAATTTATAACGAGTTGCGGGTTGTACGCCAATTTTAAATTATAATCCCAAACACGCTCTTATAGAGGGTGGGTTATATTTTTGCTTTAGCAATTTTCTGTAGGGTATAAGCACAAAAATATACACATTTAACAGTTCTAACAGCAGTTACGTTAGTATTAATGATAGAAGAACGTATTAGTAATGCAGTAACAGAATAATTATATAGTAATATATTTAACAATAGTATTCGCATTAATATATCTATTGTAGTAGTAGTAGTAGTAGTAATAGTAGTAGTAGTAGTAGTAGTAGTAGTAGTAGTAGTAGTAGTGTTAGTGAGTGTGATTGTTGCTTTGAATATAGCGAAGGTACTAAGCAACAACGATATTTTATAATAATAGTCTTATTGATATAGCAACATTGTTATTGTAATAATAATGGTATTGACTATTAGAATGATTGCAGCGATGATGTGATACACAATGTGTTAGTTAAATATCAATATAGCAGCATTTTATAGAAATATAGTAAAGTTATTGTGGTATTATTGAATTGTGACGTAATATTACAACATTCTGTCACATAATATAGTAAGGTAGAGATAATAAATCAGGAATTGGATGTCTATTTGCAATTTTTTATTTAAAATAAGGTTATTGACATAATTTCTGTTACAGTAACACTTAGATGAAGCAATAATAACCCTATGTTCATAGGATATATAATATCTAAAGTAACATATGGTATTATATAGCAGTAATATAACAGCAATACTATTATAGCAACAAGCGAATCACGATAGGCAATAGTATAGACGATATCAGTACTGTAATAGTAGTAGAGTAATAATAGTGATGGAGCAGTAATCGAAGAGGGGAATTCCAAAGATAGTAATAATACAGAAGCTACAGCATGAACCCGTTATTGATACTGCATGAACAGTGATACATAATTAAATGAAATCGATACGTTAGTAATTTAATCAGAATTTTTTAAATATATTGTATTATGTTACAAAATTGGATTTTTAACAGTTTTCCTCACTTTAACTTTCTAGTCTATAAATTTTTCTTTTTGAAAAAAAATTATGGAATAGAGAGTTGAAATTATTTTTTCAACTTTCAACGCCCTATTTTTCTACAATTAAAATAAATATTTTTCTACTTTCAGCTCCTACTCAACAATTTATTTCAATAATGTTTTCTCACTTTCAGCTCCTACTTCCTTACTAAAGTTTATATCTATCACTATTCTTTACTCCCTGCCATCCTACCAAACTTTAATGTTTTCCTACTATTAATTTCTTATCTTCCTACCAAACTTTTGAATGGATTAACGTCTTGAAAAATTTAAATATTTTTCTTTCACTCATTAAAATAACCAGAAAAAACTTATAAAACTTAATTATTGTTATTTTATCCTGCTTATTTTTCCCATTTAAAAGGAAATTTCTAACAAACAAACATTTGTTCTTCCGGATCAAGACTTGGAATAAAATCATATTTTATTGGATAAAAAAAAATCTTTATTTTCCTATCCAAAAAGATTAAAATTTCTTCCTTTTTTACATAAAATATAAACGTTTCTCCATACAATTTATTGATATAATTGAAGAATATTCAAGAAGAAAGAAAGAAGATTTAAAGAAGTCGTTATCATACTCATAGTGTTCTTTTTTCCAAATTGAATATATTTTCAATATATAAAATACTACTTTTAGATAAAAAATAGAATCGAATTCCTTTAAACTATCATTGGGAAAGTAAAATAATCAACTAAAACAATGCATTTCTAATGGTTTTAAGGGAGAACTTTACGAAAATAATGAAGTACAGCATCAATGGGGAATAGGTTTCGATCTTTCTTTCCTTGTACTAGAAGATAACAAGACAGAAAGTATTGTATATATAACTACAAATATACATGCAGTATATATTATATAAATGCAAGAGAACAAGCTAAGAACATAGAAGAACAAAAAAAGTTTATCTATATATACATACATATATATATATATACTTTTTTAAAGGGGGGGAACTAGTTGAGAAATCATTTACTTAAAATCAATTCTGTAGAAAATTGTTTCTCCTTTATTCATGCTACATCGATTTAAGAAAAACCTTCGTTTTGTCACCGTAAAATCGAAAATATTGGTTTTTGCTCTCTTGTTACCCGATTTTTTGTCGCTTCTTCTTCTCCTTCGTTGAAAAAAAGGAAAGATGTTGAAAAAAATTAAGTTTGCTGTCTTTTTTCTTAAAAGAAAAAGGAAAAAAATTCCGATTTTCTGTTAACTTCTGTCGCAGGGTATTGACAGTTTAAGGTAATCCATAATTGAAAAAAAATGTATCCAATTGCCGTTGAAATTAATCATAAATCAATATTCTTCATTCGTAGATCCTTGCCATAAAGAAAATTGATGATACAGTTATGAAACATTCAACTTTATACGAATTTTTATTGTTATTAAGCTTGAAAATTTGAAAAACTGTAAACCTGTAAATTCCCACTGTCTGTCTGTTTGTCTGTCCTTCCTTAATTTCGAGAACTGTCTTAGATATAAATCGAGACCAGATATAGGCAGGAGGCCCTATTCAAAAATGTCCCCAAGAACGGTTAGATGGATGGACGGCACGACTCCGTTGCTATCAGGAAAAGTATGATGTACAGGGGCAAGCCATTACTAAGTTCAGATCGAGAATGTATATTTTAAATTAAATAAATTAAAAATATGGTTAAAAGTTGCATCCTCGGAATATTATTTTTGCTCGTATACTTAAGAATTGGTTGTATTTTTCATTAAAATAAATGAATTTTTGATTATTAATTCCTATCTAAATTATTTACTTTAATGGTAAGTGTATGTATGATATAACCATTTGCCATTTCTAGTCGATTTCAGTAATAGTTTCTAATGATTGAATAGGGATAGCTGGATTATATATAATAGTTGTAGATTTACCTCTAGCTATAATTATATTTAATAATACAAAATGTTAAATGATTAAAGTTGCATGATTTCGTGTAATCTTAATAGTAATTTTCGACTTTCTGAGTTAAAATATAATTTACATTTTTCAGTTTTTTTTTTAAAAAGTGCATTTAATTTTGTTAACTATTTATAGAATTCTTGCTGTGGTTTTTGTAATTTATGCTGTAATTTTGCATAATTTTTACTGTGACTTTTTGCAATTTTTGTTGAAATTTTTTAAAATTTTATTACGAATTAATTTAAATTAAATAAATTTTATCATGCTTCTAATAAATTTCAATAATTTTTAACGAATTTTTTTATAATAGTAATACCTTATAAAATTAAAGAATGGGGGGATTTAAATGACTTTTTGCTCTAATTATATCGAAGTTTTATTTAAATTTAAGTATAAAAGTTATAATTTTACTAAGCTTTTAATAATAATTTTTACCGACTTTTTTGATAATTCTAAATTAAATAGACAAAAATTAAATGAAATTACGCTTCTATTATACAGTAATTTTAATGAATTTCATAAAATAGAATTCTGGATTTATTATTTTTATTTTATAAAATTTATTAAAATTCAGAATGAAATTAAGGTCAATTATTANCATATATTTAAAATTATGTACATTATTTTTGAATTTTTAAATATAATTTTTATATAAATAAATAAAATAAATTTTCAATTATATCTATTTTATAGTTTAAAATGTTTATTTTATGTTTACACCTTGTATTTGATTGTTTTTATAAGCAATTATAAGTAACTTACACTAAAATAATGACACTTTTAGATTCATTTTTCTTCAATGATTTCTAACGAATTTGAATTTTAAAATATATAGTTTTAAGAATTTTATTTATTTATTCACTTTTAAATATTAAAAATATCTCTAGTGTGAATTTTCTTAAAGAATGCAAGCGTCAATAGTGAAGTCATTGACTACTTCAAGTGTACAGATTTTGCTGTATTTACAGTTAAAACAACTAAAATTAGGTAGAAAAATAATAAATTGTTAGTAAATAATTAATTATTTTCATGTTTAAATAAGTTATTTTACAACTGCAATCATTTTATTTGATTACATTTAATGTCAATAATTTTAAAGCTATTCTTGCTAGCTATTACTGATGAGTACCATTTTTGTATTTTTTACTGCTTTTATATCACTAAATAGCTTCTATATCAAAGAGAATTTAGTACTGCTTTTATATCATTTAAGCAGCACTTTGTACTGCTTTTTTATCATTTAAAAAGGATTAAAAGGGCATTAAAAAGTACTTGAAAAGTATTTTGTATCCATTGTATACGTTATTTAATCTGCAGAATATTCCTCCTCAGAAATACTTTTACCAAATGATTCAGAAGCCCTATATAAAAAAAATACTTTAGCTTTATCACTACATTAATGCAATTTCCTGCTAGTATTGATGAATCAGAACTGTGAAATAACACTAATATTATTCTTAATTGTAATAAATAATTATTTAAACAAATGTTTTTCCTCCGCTGCTTCCTTTATTTTCTCTCAAAAGACAAGAAATTTCCTGAAATTTCCTCTGTGAGAGGTGCTTCTTTTCTTTCCCTTTACCATCTCTGTAAGGAGAGATAAAGATAAAGGAAAAGAATACTTTTTATGAGAAGAACACCTCACTAAGAAGAGAACACAGGAATAGTTTTTATTAGAAAGCAGCTTCGCACATCTTGTACTTTTCCTGAAGCACAAAAGGAGAGATAAAAGGAGTAGCATCGACTAGGAAAGACCTCACAACCCTGTTCTTTTCCTGAAGCATAGGAGGAGAGATGAAGGACGTAGTATTTACTAGGAAAAACCTCACACGTCTCCTTGCAATTTTCCTGAAGTACAAGAGGATGTATGAAGTACTTGCAGTTTATGAAATATTTTTCAGTTACTTTTTCACTGAATAGAATTTTAATCTAGTAAAAGTGGAGAAGTATAAAGCTAATTTTAAGTGGATAATAAAGTTAAGAATTCCTATTTTAAATTATAATTAAAAAATAATACAATAGTAGTAGTATTGATACTATCATTATTCATGTTAATATAGTAATATTAGCATAAAAAATAATAACTTTCAATAGAGAAGAAATAACAATAAAACTACATTATCTCTTAAAATTTTTTTACATTCTTTAAATTAATCTTCGTTATCTTTAACAAAATTTATGTAATATTTTTATTTTATTCATTAAAAAAAATAATTGCGAAATTAATTTACATTCTCTCACTTTAATTTTCTTGATTTTTTTTCTCTTGAAAAATTAAAAATTCTTCATTTTATGGACCTCTTAAATCAAACAAACCTTGATAACAACAATTAAAAGAAAAGGGGAAAAAGCGGTTTATAAAGTTAATTTTTTAAAGAAAAATTATTGTTATTATTGTAAAATTCAGTAAATTTCCCTTTATTTTTTACTTTAGATTTTAGAATCTATTTTTTTTATATTTGGACATACAATTTGATTGTTCAGTCAGCAGTTTACGCTATCTGAGCAATGGAAACAATGTTCTCTGGAGAGAAATGATTTAATTTTTAGAACATGTCAATAATTCAATAACTCGGTTTGACAGTATAGAAAAAATATTACTGTCATTTTTTCTATAATTTCTAACTCTAATAACATAAAAACTAACTTCTTGAACAGTATATAACTATAATTTTTTCCCCTTTCCTTTATCATAAATGTTTAATAGCAACATCGATCAAGCAATGTAAAAAAATTACTTCTCGAGTTCAACTTTCTAAATTTACTAAGTTATCAATGTCAATTTTAATTTTAATTATTTAAATATTAATTTTATTCTCGATTATGATAAGTATTGTAAGTGATACTGATGGAGTTTTTTGACGTGATTTTAATCATATTTTATGTATTTATATCAGTATCAATTGTCATGTGATTAACTTGCATTAATACCATGATGTAGTATTAATTATGAAGTTTTTAAGTATGAGTAAGTGGGTAAAATGTATACAGTATTATAAAATTAACAATTTATAAAGTCAGTATAAGTTATACTTTTTTTAATAAGCAGCATTATAAATGTAAGAAAATCGTCAGTATTTGTACTGTACAGAATAATGGAAAGCATTTAGCATTGATTCCAAAACAAGAGAAGAACGTTACTCAGCATCAATTTATATACAAGAAAAATCAAAGCATAAATTTAATAATAGAAGAAAAAATAATTCGGTGCGAATTTTTATGCAAAAAAATTAAAATTTATTTATTATATACAGAAGAAATGAAATTTATTCAATATCATTTTTTGCAGAAAAACTAATTCGGTGTCAATTTGTACGTACAAAACATCATTTAACATTAATTTGTATACAAAAAAAATCATTCAGCATCAATTTGTATACAGAAATAATTGTTTAGCATCAATATACATACAAATTCACTCATTATCAATTTTGTACACAAAATAAATAGTTCAATTTGTATACAAAAAAATCATTCAGCATCAATTATTGTACAAGAGATGCAGAAAAACATTCAGAACAAGTTTATACAAATGAAGCAAAAAGAAAAAAATACAGGAAAGTAAGCCACAAGTATCACAACCGATACCAAAACTAAGTTTGTATCAACTTTTCAATATCAATTTACGTAACAGAATGGCAGCAAACAGTACAGATAATAGCAATGAAAGCTACATTATAATAATGTTAACATATCACTCTTGACTATTAGAGTAGTAAAAGCACTCAGTAATAATACATCTATAGCAATAACAATGCATCTCAATGCAGCAAATGCTATTATACTAACAACAAACTGAAGATGTTAAACTAATCAAAACCATTGGATATCTTGCAAACTATCAACACTAATTGAATTAATTTCATGATTAAGTAAGTGTTTAGTAGCTTATGACATTATTAATTAATATACGTGGGCACCTTAAAAATTTTATTGAAGAGATTTATGTACGTCTCTTATTTGCATAATTTTAATGTAATAACGTTTTCGAAATTAATTTCCATAAATTTATGCAAGGAATAAATCTATTAAAATAACTATAAATTTAATTTTAACAGTGTATAGACTTAACTGGATTTTATGATAAATTATATAAAATTTCCTATGTACAAAACTGAAATTTTATGCTGATATAATTTTTTATCGTTTTCAATGGAAATCGTGGTTATAATTGTATTTTTAAACTCAAAAACGTTGGGCAAACGTTTAATAAACCTGTTATTAAACGTTTGCCCAACATATTGCTTAAACATATTGCTTAAACAGTTGATGACATTATTATTTTATTGTACAGCATTAACATGGCAGCATCTGTAGTGATGTTGATGCTAAGAAGCCCAAGAAAAAACCCTAAAAATTTTAATTTAACGGTAAAAACGACGTAGAAACGTATAATAAACGTTTCCAGACAATATTACAGTGTAAAATTAAAATAGAATCTACAAAATAAAACTATGATATACAACATGCTGCTATAGAAATAACATAATTTTAACAATCTATATGTTAAAATGTATTGTTATTATGCTGCTATAGTAACATAAATATATAAAAAACATTTATTAATATCGAGAATTGTTTTTGTTGTTATAAAAATGTTATTAAACTAGTCATAAATAAATGTTTCATAAATTGGCTTTCGCAAAATATATTAAATTTTATAAAAGAAATAAACATTGCGTCTTTAACTGAACCAAAATTGAACTTATTGATACTGTTGTACTAAATTGTACTGTTCAAAATTACGTTTATAGAAGAAATTTTTTGCTTGACACTAGCATTTGGAAAGTATTTTTAGCATTATTTTCTTATATGAAACTATGTGTAGAAACTTTACAGCACCATTTTATCATTGATCTATACCTATAAATTTATATATTTTACAACTGAAGCCATATAACAACCATGGTGCTGTAAAATTTGTTTCTTTTGTATTATTTGAGCTTACGTCAGCACTAAAATGACGGTATACACGTTCTAAAAGGTGTGATGGACAGACATAAATTATCAAAAAATAATGTTTAAAATGGTTTTTTAAACAAGAAACTAGTCTATAAATTTGTAATTAATAAAGAATTTCATTATAAATTTACGTTAACTCCATTAAATTTATTTTACCGTCAATATAGCCTTATAAATTTATACATTTTGCAACTGAAACAGTATAAATTTTATGATGATTATGTGAAATTATAATAAAATTCTTCATTAATTACAATTTTTTGCTTAAAAAATAACATTTAATACCATCCTAGACATTTTCTAACAATTTATTCCTATTGCATCCCTCATAGCCATAGACCTTTTAGTATCTTTATACCATCATTTTACGGTTGACATAAGATTAAATAGTATAAAAATAATTAAAAGCACGTATATACACCTTCTAAAAATTATAAATTTCTATTATTTTACAGCTGAAACAAGTCTATAACAGGCCATAAATCTGATGATGATTACGTTTACCACGTGAATTCTTCTTTAGATATGGGCTTATAAAAAGTATTTTTGATGCAGAAAATAAAAACTTTTTTGCATTTCTATATATTTTTTATATAAAAAAATATCAAGAGAAAGATATCGATTTGAAATTTTCTTATTTTTTTTTCTTTCTTTCTATTTTTGTAGAAATCTGAATTTAGTTCGACCGCCTACTCTATTATTTATAGTAAATCTGATTCTTTTTCTCGCTGTTGGAACGTAGTTTTATATGTATATATACTTTTTTTTCCTATTTTTGAAAGATATATAATTACATTAAACTTATATATTCGTTCTCTACTCTTTGGAATATTTCTGAGATTAGAATTTGTACAACAAATATCGGCTTATTGATAAACATCAACAGAAAAATCAAAAATTCATACTCGAAGTTTACATTCCACATTGCTACAAAGTATGATACAGGATGGATTTTTAAATCCATTTATATGAAAAAAATATACAGGAAAGCTGATTCTCGATATTTTTATAAAATTATTTACACACAGTACTTTTAGAAATTTTAATTCTAATTTACACAAAATGCGTAAAATTTAACCTAAAACTGACTCTAAATTGTAGTTACGTCGAGAAAAATAATAATAGGAAATCAATAGTAAAAATATAATATAATTTATCAAAATATTCTTGCTTATTTTATTTATGATTATTTTTATATTAAAATATAATATTTTTTATTCCACAATATTTTAGCCAATACTCATGGTGAATATAATAAAAAGAATGAATGTATTTTTTTAATTTTAAAATAAATAATTCAGTGATAAAATCATTGTTAAATGCTTTAATAATTGTTTTATTATGTACCTGTACTTATACAAAACTGAATACACGTGCCACTTCCTGTACAAACTTCAATACACATACAAATACATACTTATTACACTGTACAGATTTTAATACATATATCTTAACATACCTATTACTGTAAACAAATTCTAATACATATATTAAACATATTCATTATCCCTGTACAAACTTCAATACATATACCAATAAATTATCCCTATACATGCCCATACTCGTTACCCCTATACAATTTCCAATACACATAACCATACACATCCATTACCTTCCGTACAATTATCAATATCAAAGCATATATTACCAATATCAATTAGTATATGCATATCTAGACTAAAACCTACACTAATGCTTACATATACATATAGGTATAGGTATAACCAGGAAAATTTTTTAATTTAAATCACGTGACTTCCGGCCTAGCCCGGAAGTTCGTATATATTTAATCGGGTTTCCTGCCCCTACACTTTCCCTATGTAGTCTCAGCTTTTATCTATCACCGTTCTCGAGATTAAGGAAAGACAGACAGCCAGACGGACGACATGGGAATCTATAGGTTTGTCAAATTGCAACAGTTTATCCACAATAATAACTTTATAATTACAAAATACACAAGAAAAATAGCAGTAAAAAATGTTTTGACAGTAAAAATATGTTAAAATGAACATTTAGTACTAAAGAACATCGAATTTCGTCAATAAAATCAACAGTAATTACGTTCAGAAACTACTTTAAAAATAAAAAAATATATATTTAGTAAATCAATAATAAAAAAAATAAAGGAAGAGTAAGCAATTTAATCATCATTATCAGTGAATTATTTATTGTTATAACAATGAAACGATCGGGGAGATAGGTAACTACAAATTAAATACTGTTTACAAAAATTGTCAATAAATTGAATAGGAAAATAGGTCAACAGACTCATAAAAGTAAAAAAAAAATGATATTAATTTTTATTAGAATTAAACATTTTCAGCTTTTATTACAATTAAATATTACATTTAAAAAGTTTGTGTTGACGTGAGAGGTAATATATACTTTAAATCGTTACGAACACAGTCGTTACGAATGTGTTACGTAGCTGCTAAAATAAAATGGAAAATTTTGTAGAAAAATGCTTTTAAAAAATGAAGTAAAATTTCTAGAAACAAATATAAAAATATACCTGAAAATTATTTTAAAAAAATAAATAGAAATGTTTTGTAGATAAAACAGTTAAATTATAATTGTTAAAATACTATAAACACAAGATTTACTGGACAGGATAAAGTAGGCTTGCCTAGGATACATCTGAAGTAGGTCTGCTTGGACTGAATAAATAAAATTTTCTAGAACGGGATAGATTATGATTTTTTATAAAGAATAAGACAGGATATACTAGGATTTCTAGGACAACATATGCTAGCATCCTAAGGCTATCCCAACCTAGGATATCTATCCTATCCTGTTCAAAAAGTCTTATCCTATTCTGTCCTCTCCTCTCCTGATAGTCCTGTCCTATCCTGTCCAAAAACCATATTTTAATTCTTTTTTTTAAATTAAAAACAGGACCCTCGAGGGAATTTAAACTAGTCATAAATAAATGTTTCATAAATTGGCNTAAACATAAACAAAAGAAATAATATTAATGTAAATATTTAAAATATACGTCACTCAAAATAAAAAAGGAAAAAGAAAAAATAATTAATTAATTCTAAAAAATATTAAAATGCATTTTTTTTAATGCAAATTTTATTTAATTTTTTTTTATCTATTTCATGAAAAAACAGATGTAAGGAAGATTTTAATTGGACAGATTTTTCTCTTAAGAGACTTCAATGAGAGAGTGATAGTTTCCCACCTTTTACGAGGGGAGGAGTGATTTCTCTCGTTTTATTTCGCTATTTTAAGGCTTTCTTATTAATTTTAAAGAATATTAATTTTAAATAATATTAAAAACGCAAATTTTATTTCAGTTTTTTAAAAGTATATTTAGTGAAAAACAGATGTAAGAAAGATTTTAATTGGACGGATTTTTCTCTTAAGAGATTCAATGGGGGTGATTATGGGGTGGATCCCACTCTTTTACGAGGGGGAGTGATTTCTCTCATTTTATTTCGCTTTTTTAAAACTTCCTTATCGAGAATCATACGACTTAATGGCACACTCAACTGTAAATTTGTAAAATTTATAAAATATACGACTATTCATAAAAAGTAACTTTATGTAGAAGTCTGTCATTTACATGGAACAGCTCTTAAAAATTATATTGTCTTCCTTTATTGTTACTACATTTCTTTCTCGTTTCAATTTTGTATTAATTTTCTCTTATAATATATATTTTAAAAAAGAATATAAAGAATTATGGCTTAATATATCACTTTCCTGATCCAAAAATCTGATTATATGTTATAGCTTTGTTACTGATGCACGTTTCAGTTTTAAGCTGTAAAAGTTACAAACACGAAACTTCACTGCCTGGTTTTTTGCTGCTTTTTTTATTTTCGTAATTCTTGGTATTTTATTTACTTCATAATTTATGATAGTTTAGTTTATAGTCTACGAGGTTTTCTTTGTATTATATGATAGTTTTAGTGTCCTAGTATATGCTTTCACTTCCAGATCTATATTTTGATTCATAAGCTATAGTTTAAAATTTTATAGTCTGTATTTTACTTTGTAGTTTTGCTAGTTTCATTTGAGTATCTGCGATATTTTACTTCACAATCTGCACTTTTACTTCAGAATCTTTGATATTTGACTTCACAATTTTATGCAATCTTACTTCAAACTCGTATATTTTTCTTTTAAAATCTATAATTCTACTTCGCAGTCGGCGTTGTCCCACATAAAAAAATTTATAACGTTTACATTTCAATCTATAGAGTCACTTCCAAATCCGTGATGTTGAAGTAAAAAAATTTTTTTGCTTCACACTTTAAAATCTATAATTTTATCATTTCGTAATACGAAATTTTATTACACAATTAATAATAATTTAAATTATAATTATAATACTCTTTCTTCACAACTTTTTATTTCAGAGCTTCCTTTCCAAAGAAGTAATTAGATGGTTAGGATATGCACTTCCTTACAACGAAACTAGTGAAGTGTACCTTCTTATATCGAAGTTATCGAGCATCAGGTGCAGCAGCAACAGGAACATTCTAAGCATCAACCACAACTGGAAATTGAGGACAGGCTGGGGTAATGATCCGAAGGGGCATCTCCAGCATCTTCCAGTTATCATAGGCTCCTTCTGTTAAGCTCACTTGTCCAACTGCAGCACACGTCTTCACTCGAGCAACTAATCGATGAAATAGAAAATACGTTCGAACCGGAAATCTACCTGGAATTTGGTACATATGAAGTCTCTACCTTATTTTTTATTTTATTTTATTTACTTATTTTTTCTTTCCTAAGTATAAAGAAAAAAATTGGATCCATTCACCGAGTTGAATTTCAATTTTTCAGTTTTGTGATTTAATTTTCCAAGTTTTTCTGTATGTCAAAATATATTTTAAAATTACCACTTGATAATTTAGTATATTTAATATTTTTTAAATACTTTTAAATAAATTTTAGTGGAATTAATTGTTTTGGGGGTTTAAATTATATTTTTTAAAAATATTTTTGTATATTTGTCAACTATAGAAGTGTGTATTTCATCCCTATAAAGTACAGAAATTATATACTTGACTCGTATTTATGTTGTTAAATACTCATATGACTGATGTGAGCCTCATTGCTACTACTATGAGCCATTTTATGGCGAATGTAAGCCTTATAATAAACTGTTATTACTAACACAAGCCTCTTTATAACTACTATGAGCTATGTTATTAATAGTATGAACTTTATTATTACCATTATGAGCCATTTCATTACTAACATGAGCCGTACCATAGAAAACTTTACGAAATGAGTAACTCTAAACATTGTGTAATTTACAGGATTGAATTAAAGAAAATTCGGATGCTATGTTTATTATGCAATCTCATACAAATTATCGTGTTACAGTTCAGTAATTAATCAAGTACAGAAATGTCATGAGAAAACCAAAATTTACTAAAGAGAAGTATCAAGAGAGTTGAGTTATACGAGTCGGAACAATGCATCGAACCAACTTAAAATGCTTCATTAATGTTCGCAACCGTTAACTTTTCATGCCAATTAAGCAAACCTTGTTCAGAAATGTGTTCCGGAACGTCGAATCTCTTGATGTGACAATGTTGTCTGCTGGAATACTCACTATTTAACATAGAAAAGATAAAGTTGATACGTTAAGAGAGGGGGTTAAGAGATCAGGTTTAAGGTCTAGAAGAGCTGATGTTGACAGCCAATCGTTATCATTTTCTGGTTGAATGCTGTCAGAAATAGCATCCTAGCCAACTTACCCATCTGTCGAATGATGGTGAAACGAATCCACTTCCACTACTTGATGATTTAGTTTCCGTTTTCCATTACATGTACCTTACTGCTTCTATTTATACTTTGGATAATGTAAATTCTAGGCAAGTCATTCCTACTCTGTACATATTACCAACTATTCTACAAAGTTGTGACGTGTTGGTGCTGTAGTGAAGCACTTTACTATTAATGTCAGTATTAATATGAACCACACAATTATTATTTTGAGCAACTTCATTAGTAATGTGAATTTTAACCCTACTGTTTGAGCAAAATCATCATTAGTTTGCTGTTCATAATGATAGTTTGAGCTAGTTTACCACTCTTAAGAGCTACTTCACACTAATACGAGTCATATCAATGCTAATTTCAGCTATCATTAGCTCATTACCATCAACAATACGAGCATTTTACTAATGAGTCATATCAATGCTATTTTGAGTCAAATCACTAATAGTACGAACTAATTTGAGCCATAACATTATAACTGTGTACTGTACTTCAGAGTAATGTTATGATGCAACTTAAGGGGGTGAAAGTAAGAAAGCTCTTTTAATAGAATGGCAATTCCTGATGTTGGAAAAATGTGAAATTTATCGAATAACTCTATAAACCAAGTGCAGATATTCGTGTTGGATAATGGAGTTAAGTAAATTTCATTATGATAAATTGATAAATATCATGTGAAAGTAAAAATGGTGGAATAAATCCACGAGTAAACGCCATCTGTTGTCGGAGATTTAAAGTACATCCTAACTGAAAGATAAATTTCTCCACTTTCAACTCCTTTCCTAGTTGTCAGATTTTTTTAAAACTAAGATAATGCATTTGTTTACTAAGAAAATAGCCTTAACACGTGATTCAACCTTTATATCTTTATATTAGGTAAGGGTCAGTTAACATTGAATGATGCGATTTGCATAATTATTTAAATTATTTAAGTATAACGGCACACGTGATACGTCTAGGTGGCAAGCAGCTCAGTAAGCAAACCAATGACGTAGTCTGTTTCATGTAAAACGGATTATGTCATTGGCTTGCTTACTCAGCCATCGCATCGGTACTGTTATACTTAACATATTTAGATTCTCTGCTAATGATTCCATTTATTAAGGATCCAAAGTATGGTTTATCAATATCTGACATGTAACTTAATCTGTGTATCCATCAAAATACGTGTTAAGTCTTCCAAGAGAAGAAGCATCAAACCATGATTAAAATATATTTTTTTTATAGTTAAGTGATTTTTATATGGTTGCATGATTCAAAGAGTATGCATCATATATGTGAACTTGATCTAAAAAACTTATTTACATTCATCCCATTTGTGCATGAACAAGTTTCGATTAAAGGGAATCATTCAAAGATGCAAGTAACTTATTGACTCACAATTAAAGAATGATTCAACATGAATCTTCACTCAACAGCATTTACCACGTGAATTAAATCTAGACGAACCGTAAACCAACTTCATTTACATTCATCCCTAAATAATTAGCATCCGCATCATTTAACAATGATCCAACTTGATCCTGGAAATCAATTGATTTCCGCTAATAAATGAAAAATCGAAGAAATTAATTTAAACTAAAGCATATTAATCAAAATCAGAAATGCAAAAATATTGAAGAGAAGGTAATATCCCAGTGACTCAATACCAAATTCAAATTTACTTATTATAAGTTGAGAAAACTAATTGAAAGAACGACAGGTGAAGATGACGCTTCTATTATATTATCAGAGAATGTCCTTAAAAGCTGTCGAAATTCTCAAATCCCACAATTTCTCTGTATTTATTAGATCCATCACAATCTAAGTACCATGCTTAGGATTGGAAAAATCTACAAGAATCCACAAGATCTTCGACTCTTATGAATCAAAGTAAGAAGAACTCAAGTAGGAGCATGTATATATATATAAATATATATATCTTTGATGTATATTTAATGACAGATGTATCGCATTACTGCCATATGGCAAACCCTATTACGTTGCGTGATGCTTTATCACCACCCCCTACAATTTCCTCTCATAATTTTCGCATTTAATATCACATATTCTTCTCACTTAAGGGATGTTTCTCGAAAGAAATTCCATAATGATCCCATTGTTTTATTGAGGGAGGGATGACTTGATGATTACTTGATTCCTTCCTCATCACACCTTCCAACTTTCAGTTGTTTTTTCTTTTTTATTTAAAGTTGTATAAAATCATCAAAACACACGTATAAACTTTTAATGTTTTATATTTAAAATATTAATTCTTATTGTAATAATTGTCGTTAAGGAAGAAAAAAAGTAATAAGAACCTGATTACGGTGAAGTTGATCTAACTTGTGACATATTTATATTACGCTCATTTATTCTTCTGTAGTTAAGTTTGATCATTTATGTATTTAAAGTTAATACTTATTTGTATATTTAGTTTCTGTAATTTTATATATACTCGATAATTTGCTGGTCAGAGTTTGCTCTGTTTTGCGCGACTTTGATAGGATACGACAACGCAACACTTGAGCGATCTATCAAGAGAGGATACCTTCCTGTAGAACTTGCAATGTGAACTAGTAACTATTTAGGTGTTAGAAACCTAAAGATAACTTCTCGTGGTTAGCTCGATGGTGAGCCGTGNTCATTTTATTTTCATAATTTTACTGATAATTTTTTACTTTCTTGATTTCTTTTTAATAATTTTACATTTTTTCTTGATTTTCTTTTTATAATCCTCATATAAAAATTGTGATTATTTTTCTGAATGTAAAAAATAGATAAAGCAGCTCAACTTATGATCAGCATCTTATCTTTAAAACACCTCGCTTATCTCTGGTTTAAACTAAATATTTAAGCAATTTATTATCATAAATAATTAAAATATTACCTTTTTTATATTAAACTAACAAAATTCAAAAATTTATACGATTTTTACTTTAAACTTTTTAATATTTCTTACCATTCTCATCATCCCGAATTTCATCCTATTTGTTATCCACTATGAAATTCTGTTAAATTCTCAAAATAGATCCCATTTGTGACGTATTTTAACGTTGGTAACTTCATTCCTTTTATATGGACTTGTAGAAATGATAGGAACTGATATCAAAAAATACAAATTTCTTATAAAAAATGCAATGAAAGTATCATCTGGATAAGAATGATCTTACAAGAAATTGTATATTTAAATTTTTTTCTGAGGCAATTGATGAACTGTGGGACCTTTGACTGATACACAGGTTGATGGTTTCGATTTATTTACCAATACTTTTCGATTGTTTTGAGTTAGACAGTGAATAGCTCGATTCTCTGGAGCACTTGAAAGCTTAGTTCTATCCTCCTTTCAATCTTTCTACGTTATTTTTTTTCCAGCATCTTCTACTTCAAAATACCAAAAACTAATTACTTGGTGAACTTTTAGGGTCATTTTGTACCAGATAATTAGCATCATTACCATTTTATATGCTTCTAAACACCATTAGAAGCTTACTATTCATTAAAATTATTCTTTATTGATCATCCAGCATCATGTACTGTACATACGTTCGCATTTTAGTAAAGTGTAGCTGTTTATTGTGATTTAATTCGTTAAAACAAATTTAATAAGTGACTTTCGAGAAGGTATATTTATTAAACAATACATTATTACTTAAAACTTTTAAAGCATATTTTATTAGAAAAACGTACAAACTTATCATACTTCTAGATGATGCTTGTGATGATGTAATCAAATGCATTAAATTCAATTTAAGGTTAAAATATATTAAATTGTAAGCTTAATTTTACATAAAATTACATAAAATTGACTCTTTTAATTAATTACAAAAATAAATGTTTGCTTAAATTGGCTTTAAAAAGGGCAGAAATTAAGAATTTTTGCAACACTTTACACTGGATTTTAAAGGCTTATAACTTATTAAAAATCGAATTGATGGATGGAATAAATAAGTAAAAAAAATAAGCAATGTAATCATCTTAGATTAGTTTAAAATGTAGGAAATTTCGAATTCAATAAAAATAAATCCTCCTTATACTTTAACCAACTACACCAATATGTCAATATTGACTAGAGTTAGGCAAGAGGATACCAAAAATTTATTTTTCCATCAAAACACGTAGAATTCACACTTGTTCCGCATTTTTAACTTTAAAAATCACAGTAAAGGGAACATCCAAATAGCTTACCTAAAAGCCATTTTGTATCTGTTCGAAGAAACCCTTTAGGACTAGAAAGAGAGGGAGAGAGGAGGAAGAAGAGGAAAGAAGAAAAAGAAAAAAGAAAATAAAAAAATAAAAAGAACTTTTGCAATTTCAAGATTGCTTCCGAGAATCTTTTACGTTGTCATAGCAACGAATGCTTGTGACAAGGTTGAAGCACCTCCTGCGATTGGCACGGACATTAACACAAAGAGATTGCAGTTCTACTACTTGCAAGGATTCATATGGAAAAAATCACTACTTATTCTACTACTTACTAATCAAATCTATGTTTAAGTATTGAAAATTGTTAAAATAAACATTAAATATGTTAAAAATACAAAAAAACTTTCTGATAAAAAGAATGTAATTCACGCCGAAATAAACAAAATTTTAATAAAGTTCGTGGGGAAACGATCAGAGAAATTTCACAAAAAAAGTCTTTTCATTATTAAATTATAAAAATAAAAAGAAAACTGACTTTCTGTTAGGAAATTTAACATGTTTTCTAGGTTCTCAGTCATCAAAATTAAATATATCAACTCAAAAATATCGAATTTACATTAAGGACACACGATTTTACATTCATACATTGACCTGTATACAAAAATTTAATGAAGCATTACGACTCTCCAGGGGTTATGACCTCAATAACCTTTCAAAGCTTAACTTTTCTGTGCAAATTAAAAGGATTTGAGCTACGTTTATTGATGATTATATTAATTTTAACACCGTTTAAATGCTGGAAAATATCATTTTTCTATACTTTTTCCTTCTGTTTTATATTTATCTTCCGCATCTCTCGAGGTAATCACTCTCCCTGATATCCTTTCATTAATCTTTCAACTCGATCAATCATATTTGTTTATATTTTAAGATTTATGTATTGAATAATTGAATTAACCACAGCAGTTACGATAATTTATGTATTTTCTTAAAAACTTTTTAACTTTTTATGAAAATTATTTTAAAATATTCAATTTTGAATTTGAATATCTGAAAATAATATTCTCTTACTTATTTCTGGATTTTACAGGCCATTTTTTATTTTTATATTATTATCATGTATTTTCATAGCAGTCGAATTATTATATGCTTTTATCATTAAATATTTTTAATGGTAAAACTATATATAACACACATTTCATTTACTTAATGGTAATCTTTATAGAGAGCGTTATTCTCTTAGTTAGATGTTGTAGCTATTGGTGTTGCTTTGCAGCTATTACTATTGCTGTTGTAGCTGCTGCTGTTGCTGTTCTGTTGCTGATGCTGTGTTGTTGCTGTTATTGCATTTCTTATAGCTGCTACTACTATTATTGGTTCTGCTGCTGCTATTGTTGTTGCAGTTACTGTTACAGTTATTTAGGTCATACTATTTTAGTAATAAAATATTTTATAACAAACTTACTACTATCTTTAATGAGCCAATTTTTCAAAGCAGTGTGCAAACTCAAATCTGTAAGTGAAGTATACTGACAAAAACACTACACCAATACTAATTATTATATTACAGTTCTAACACGTTACCAGCAACATAAATTCATAATTAATATAATAAATACTCAAAATATTCATAGCTACTTTACTTTACTTATAACAATTACCACTGTAAAATGTTTTACAATGAAAAACTCATAAAAAGAGGAATATCATATCAAATAATATTTATATTTATACATTAATTTAAAAAAATTAATGCATTTAGTTGATTAAAAATTATGCAAGAAAAGTTTTTCGAGTGGAGAGAATGTAAATATAACTTTTAGAAAATATAATTTTTGAAGATTTCTCACGAAGATTTAAACTTGGGCCATAAAACAAGCACAGATTATTCAAAAGCAAACATATAAATATCAAGATATTAATCATAATTAGTATACATTCAGTACTTGATTTAGTAAAGGTCATAATTTTAGTGGAAAGTAGGAAAGAGTTCTTTAAAAATAGTTGAAAAAGTTACTTCGTATCGAGTCTTAGAACTACTTAAAATAATCAATAATTCGTCTGAACTTATTAGTAATCCCTTTTATCACCGAAGAAGAATTTAAAGTAATTCTTTATTACCAAAAATTAATCCTTATAAATCTATGAGATTATATGAAATGTCATAACTCATATTTTCACCATAATTCAATGTGATTCTGCTTTCGGTTGCCATAAACTTGTCATTTCAGCCATTATTCCTAAAAGATAATGCCATTCACAAGTTATTAATAATTTTTTCCCCTTCTCTCTTTCTCTCTATTNTCACTATGAACTTATACCATCTGGCCAGACTATTACTGCTAATGTCTACAGTGACCAATTGCATTGAGTTCACCAATCACTTTTGAAAAAACAGCCAGCTTTAGTGAATCGTAAAGGTGTTCTTTTCCTACACAATAATGCTATAGGCCTCATGTCGCACGTGTGACCTCTGACACAATTCAGACCCTTGGATGGGAACCTCTTTTGAACCTCCTTATTCCCCTGACATTAGCCCTGACTATCACCTATTTTTAAGCCTAGATAATCATTTGCGAAATCAACAGTTCAGAAATAGAGAGGCTATGGAAACGGAGTTAGACAAGCTTTTCAACTCTAAAGATTGTGACTTTTATAAAAATGGAATTTATATGCTTGTTTCCTTTTGGGAAAAGGTTATTGAATGTGAGGGTGATTATTTTGATGAATAAATTGTGTTATTTAATATACATTTTAATGTTTGTTTTCTTTCAACAAAAAACGACAGAACTTTTTTGGTTACCTGATAATATGTTGTATTTTAAGTCTATATTTTTTAAGTTTACGTGTTATATTACCATTTATAGTTTCTTTGTACATTTACCAGATTCTTTTCCTTTTGTGTTTTATTGGGAGTAGTTGTCTTTTGTATTACTAAATGTGTATGTATATATATATATATATACACAAATAACTGTTCTTTGATAGTCTTTAAAAGCTTTGAGCCCCTGTAAATATATCTTTCCAGCATAGCCAGGCAGTTGTGCAGGGAAACGCCCTATTCCATTGGCTTAGCCACAAAACTGTGTAAAGTTTCGAATATTTCAAAGTAAAGAGAAAACTTTTGTTATTAATATTCCCATTCGGTTTGATAATAAAACATAGAAATGCGAGATGTATAAAAATAAATTACCCATTATGTGTTTTATGTTAATCAGGCTAATGGAATGTAGAGATTAATTCAGAGAAAACGTTCTTACTCTTTACATTTTTATAAAATACTCCATTTTTAAATTTATTTAACTAATTTTTTATTATTAAAATTATTTTTTTTAAACGTAATAAATAATTTTAATCCATAATTTCGTTTATTTTGATCTTAATTTATCCTGAAATCATTTTATAAAGTTAACAACTCCTTTACATTCTCGTGAATTATCTCTTGGAAAAATACTGCTGGAAATATAAATATATATATATACATTTTTGTGTATTTCTAACGCTGATAACGTTCTGAATTTTTTGTATATTATTAAAAATATTCTTTCTGCAACATTTGCCTTCAGAAAACAGCTAGATATATACATATTCTTGAAACATATTGAGAATTTTCTATACAGGAAGCTGTATACTGCTTTAGAAAAAGGATAAATATATAAAAAATATATATTTCTGGTATAATCTTCCTAAACATTTGCAACTGAAGAGGTACATTACGAGCATTAAAGAATATGTTTTTAAAAAATATTGCCCACTTTATACAAAAAATAGTTACATTTTACATTCATGGCCAATGACTTAAGAGTTATATAAAAATATAAAAAGTAATTAAATCAGCCGTGATATTATTTTAAAAAAAGTAAATTTTAAGCAATATTTATCTTATTTTTAAAAATATATTAAAGTAGATTAAGTTAAATTTTATTTAGAATTCTTTCCTGGATGATGCTCATCAGCATCATTCCGGATATTTTGGATGATGCTCATAAATATCATCTAAAGTATCATATTATTATTTTTTAATTTAAAATATTATAGAGAAGCGACGTTTAAAAATATTTTATTTAAATTATAAAGCATAAATTTCTTAGTTAATTAAAATTATAAAACTGACAGACACTCAGACGTAGAGACAAAAATGTACATAAATAAATTGCATAATTACGAAGCGTTTTACTTTATAAAATAAACAAATTAATTATGATAAATTACTAGTTTTAAAACATTAATTTTAAAATTTCTATACTTAATCACACTTTTTTTTTATTCTACTCCTAAACATTTATATTTAACATTTACTGACATGACAAGTTTCTAATCATTAAGGTATCTATATAATTAATCACCTTAACTAAAAATTTGTTTTAAAAAATCATCTAATCAAATTGAATTATTTTGAAGAAAAATGGTAAAAAACTATTAACTATTTAATGGAATTTTATATGCCTCAATCTACATATTTTCTTACTTTATATATTGAAAAATCTACTTTAGAGATGCAAAGACACGTTTCTAATGGTTAAAGCATGTAAAAAATTTATTAACTAAACTAAAAATTAAATCTTTTAAGATGAAAATGACAAAGAAATTAACTATTAATGACATTTTGTGTATGTGAAATTCACACATTTTCTTACTTTGTAAATTCAGAGAACTACTTTAGACATTTTGAAAACTACTTTAGAGATTAAGATAGGTAATTTAGAGATTCAAAGCCATGCTTTAGAGATTCAGAGAGCAACTTTAGAGATTAAAATCCCTACTTAAGATTCAGAGAACTATTTTACAGATTCGAAGCCCTATTTCAAGATTTAGAAAACTATTGTAGAGGTTCAAAGCTATACTTTTAGAGATTCAGAGAACTACTTTAGAGGTTCAAAGACCTATTTTAAAATTTAGGGAACTACTTTAAAGATTCAAAATCCTACTTTATATATTCAAAGAGCCAGTTTAGTTATCTCTTGACAAATTCATTATCGAATTAATCAAAAATGATTAAATCATATAAAAAATCCATTAACTTAACTAAAAATAAAATTTTTAGTTAAATATAGCAAAGAAATTAATTGTTAATGCCTTTTCCTACGTCTGAATCAACTGACATTTTTACTTTAGAGATTCAAAGATCTAGAGTATTCTATTAATAAATATCAGACAAATTCGTGATCCGAATGTTTACCTCGGTTATGAAATGAATACATTTATCATAAATCATCCTTCATGTTTCGATCATTTATCAACTATGCACTTTACAGCCCTGGAGAGACAGACTTAATACTTGCTTTTACATATCGAATATTCCAAAATAGAAGATCGAATATTTGAGCTTCACAAAATAAATAACTGACTATAACCACTAACAAAGTAGAATATCACTCCAGGTTATCAACGTGACGTTTAATCGATAAACTGTCCCCATAACAACGACACATTTCAAGGTCTTGTATGGTACAGCTGTACCTGCTGATGCGATTATTTACTTCAATTTTCTTTATTCTTAATTTTTCACGTTTTTCCTCATGAGAAATGTTTCCATTAAACAGTAAACAAATTAAATCTCCATTTTTAGAAATTTGGAATCGAATTTTACCTTAAAAACCCTCCCTAAACAGTAGCATAGATTCTCATAGAAGAAAACATAAAGAGTTGTATTTACTCCTGGATGTACTTAAGCAATACAACTGTTTTAATCGCAATTATAAGAGAATAATGTGCTAATCTTAATTAAGCAAGAATTAAATTAAAATATGAGTTTAAAAATTGCTAAACCGTAGCTTAGATTAACATAGAAGTGCATGCTACAAATTGAGTTTAATCAAAGATTGTAATTAATTTAATTGTAATTTAAAAAAATAATAAGTGTTGATTATAACTGAACACAGATAAATGGCGTTTATATTCTTGGATATTTATTAAAAATGATTATAATTAACTTCGTGAGAAATGCTCGTAACTTATGGCTCAAACATTGACGTTAATTATACACACGAAACGAACAATTGTAACAATTCTATGCATGAATTCTACTATAAACATAATTATAAATTCGATTTAAATAAAGAATTACGTTTATAAACACAATTTAAATAATGATTGAAACATCTAAACGATAATCACAATTAAGAACGGGATGATGAGGAAGATGATAACAGATGGGATAATCATAATTATGTATACGACTCTAAATCATTAAAATTATGTATTTCGGCTGAATTTAATCACAAAAAACTGCAATTAACGATGCTGATGCTCAGAATAATTGCAATTAACGAAACTGATACTTGGAATTAATGCTAAACTATGAGTCTTATGCGTGAATAAGAGCGAAAGAAATGACAAAAATTTATAGCTTTCTGCTGTTAATCTTACGTTTATCCTATTTTCAATTCAATAAATTCCATCAAAATCTATAAATAATGCTCAGGATCCTTCAAAAAAATATGGAAATATATCAGGATTATTGATAAATTCCCTGAGATAAAACTTAAATATATTCATCAGATTATATCTAATTAATGCATCGATTCATTTCTTAAGATAATAAATTAATTAATAAATCATATATCAAGAGTTAATTAACTTGCCATAATGAGAAATTTCTTAAGATTTATACATTTAAGTTCATTAAATTTATGTTGATAAACATTAAAAATATATTTTTAAACGTTTATAAAGTATATCTAACGACTTTACTGATATGGATTTTCCTATTTCTTAAGCAGAATTTATCACAACAATTTATCAAAATTGCTGGAAAAAAACTTTATAGATAAAGTCGATTTATATAACAATATTTTTCAACATAATTTTCTTAAATTAAAGATAATTTTCTTAATTTTTTTCTCTAAAAGTTCTAAATTTTGTGGTATATTTAACGAAATCGCAATATAAACATGCGATACTTTAATTAATATAAATTTGATTTGATTTTTAAAGAGAAAATTGTTAAATTATAATTAAATTATCTATTTTTAAATTAAAAAAATAAAATTTACTGCATTATTTTTAATAAAAAATGTAATATTTTATTACATTAAGTATAGAAATCTAAGAGATTTAAAGGCTAATTTAAAGAAATTATTATTTTAAGTCGGATTTAAACGTTTATTTAAAGAAAATTCTGCAATATTTATCATTTTTTATCATATTATGAAACAATTAAACGTTTACTTCACAAATTTCAACTTTAATTTAAAGTAACATTCTATAAAATTCAACATTTTCCCACCATCTTAAATGTTTATTCTACAAATTTATACGTTTTTTTTAAAAAAACAGAAAATACTCTAACATTCAGCTCTGTTAAGAATTAAGAATTCTTTTAACGAGGAAAACATAATTTTGTACAATTTAAACGCATAATTTCATAGGATAACGTTGAAGATTTAGCAGAAAATTACTTCAAACTTTTATAATTTTTTTTTTGTAAAATAATTTAAGAGATAAATTAATAATTACTGCAAGATATATTAGGAACGATATTCAGAATGTTTACTAGAATTGTTTTTTTATATGTCTACTTAACAGATTTGATCGAATTACGTTATTAATCCTATTAGATCTCGAAAGTATTAATGGGCTAATCTACTAATCTCTCTCCCTCTGGGGTATGTCTTAGGTTATAATCAATCAATTTTGGGTTTTATATAAATACTTCCATCTTCTATTAATTAAAATTTAGATATAAATACTTCATACACCATTAAACTTTATCAGGAAGTTAGTAAATTTATGTAAATTATGTTGAAATTTTGCTTGTAATTTATTATTTTCGTATGAATTTTAAATTATTAATTTTAATAAACTACGCTTTATAATTTTAATTAATATACTTAAATGATGATTTATTTCATCATATCATCTGAATTTTTCATTTATTTACTTTGAAATGTCGTAAGAAATTTACGTTTTTCTTTTCTTATCTGCTCTTCAGCATCACTTATGAAGTACCTTGAAGGATTTATGCTTGATAACTGATGCTTAAACTTAATAATTTTAATATTTTTTCGAAATATTTTGAATTACTTTTGAATATAAAATCAAGAAAAAATTGAATCTATCTCATATCATCCTCATCTTAATGATGATGATGGTTAACATTATCTTTTACATAATGATAAAGCAGAATTAATTGTTAATTAGATGAGACATCTTGATAATTATGTCATCAGTATCATTTGACTAGTTTAAACAAATATCACTTAACATACTAACGACTTAATTGTCTGTAATATTGTACATCGATATATTTCGTCGTAGTAAAGGCTTTTGTACGATCTTCATTGTCTCTTCTGATTACTATCTTTATCAATGATCCAGAAAATGTTTCTGCTTCTGTAACGTTGTACTGTATATAAACGAGCCATCTATTTTATAGCCAGAAACAAGCTCGAAACCGTTTGTATGTCTGTGTGTAAGGGGGGATCGAAACTAAAGCTGTCAGGTTTCGCATACTGGTTTCAATCAGAACTGTGTAGTGCTGGAAGGATGTCCGGAACACACGCTTAAGGGAGAACATGCGTAAAGGAAATGAAGCCAGAAAGCTTTAGATGCTGTCTGTCTATGACATCAAGATAAGAGTTTGAAAGATCTACATTCGGTAAGCTGATAATCCGAGTTTATGTTCAAGATTCTATAGGCTTTTAAGAAAGGGTTCCTCTATCTCCTCTTATGGTTTACATTCTTATACATCAAGATATATTTGTTGCATTTAAGCAATTACATACAGTATAAAAGCATTAGTAAATCTGATTTTTTTAATACAAAATAAATATTTATACACGCGTGTAGACACGAAAAACGCACAGCAAGGACATTTAAACTTTCCTGTATATAATTAAGAAGTATCTTGTCACGATGCCTTTGTTTATAATTCATATAAGTTTTGAACAGATGCATTTCCACGAATGAAATAAAATTTTATCGATAATCAAGAGTAAAAGTTGATAAAACTTATCGAAATTTTTCAATTGAGCTTGATTAAATAGGTCGAATTCAATGAAAATAATCATTGAGGGTACCATTTCTTCAAATGAAATTCTTTCAATCGTTCTCGCCATCTACACTTTTCTATTAATATAAATCAGGATAATTCGGATGAAATGTAAAAAAAGAAAAGCATTTTTTGCATAATTTTAAAAAACCAATCTTCTATATAAAGGAAAAAAAAATTGAAATTCCTCCCTTTTATTCTCACCTTCATCAACTAAAGTAGATTCACGTTTGTTATACAAAAAATGGGATAATTTGCTTTGTTTGTTTAATGCTTTCTTTCCCCTTTCCCCTTTCGTTTAAGTAAAACCAATTGTTTAAATCAAGATTCAGACACGTACTTCACACCTGAGATCGTATCCTTCAACTGTATATAAGATTTTGTTGGTTTTAGTCCTTTGGATTTTTATTGCTTACGTGGTTATTGGTGATGTAAGAGGTAAAAGTTGAGTGAAAAAGTGAAGCATCGAAAATGGCTATCGTTTTCTTTTCTAAACTATAAATTGAACTTCTTGTTCAGGCAAGACTTAACGTTTCCAGTTTCTTTAAAGCTAGGGAAAACATTTTATTTTTATAATATCACGCGATATTTATTCCGGTATCCCTCAAAGGAACGTAAAACAATTTTTAAATCAACAGATAAAACGTTAGAAAAAGGAAGTGAGTGAGAATAAAATTGCTCAAATGTTTTCCCTCATTTTAAATAATTTAAATATATTAAAATGTTTACAAATCCTAAATAAATCGGAATTATTTTTAAAAGTGAACGAGAGATGGCGTTTAAACTAATTGCAATTAAGTTGTTAATTACAATTAAATTTAATCGTGTTTGTTTTAGTCGTTAAAAGTTGAAACTGATTTGAATAGATAAACATATTTTTTTTCATTATTGATACTGATTATTTTTTAAATTGCAATTAAATTTTAATTGTGTTTGTTTTAATTGTTTAAAAAAATCGAAACTGAAACATTTTTAAGAAAAAAAAAACAATTGAAATTGATTTTTTATTCATTATTGAAACTGATGAATATTAAATACTAATCAATTTCAATAATGAAAAATGAATAATTTTTTTCTTAATTTTAATCCATTTCATTTATAGTCGATTAAGCAATTTAATTATGATCAATTTCATCTGTAAGCGATTAAATAATTTAATTTTGATCAGTTTTCATCTGAAACAGATTAAAACAATTTAAAATCCGTCCAGTTTAATCGGATATCGATTACATAATTTACTTTAATTATCTTTAAGTTAAACAGATGGCGATTAAAACTAATAATAATAAAAAATAAATACAATTAATAATAAATCTTCGTATATTTTTATTTTATTTTTTCTAGATTTTAAATGCGATTTACTTAGTTTTTCCGTATCATTTATTTACAATATGAAGAATTAATAGATATTAATATTAATAGTATCACGTGGATAAGTAGCTTAATATATATGTACTTTTTAAAAAATAAAATTTATTATATTTTAATTTTTTTATACAATGATAGATAGATAAATAGAAAGTATTTTAAATATATGTATATACATCTTTAAACAAATTTAACGAACGTAATATTTTTTCTACTCGTAAAAAATCTTACAGGAAGTTCGGCAAACTTTATTGATCATTTAGTCATGTCGTGTCGCTATGTTTTTCCGACGTGATGGTAGCCTTAAGGCATTGGTAAGTCGCCCACAACCCTAATCTCTCGCCGATTAGGGTGACGTGTCACGTGAAAGAGTCCACATCCCTTAAACTGTTGGCTGCAGGCAAAATGATCAGAGAGAAACGATGACCATTTCTATTTACAGCATCCCACTACAACTGAGTGATTTAAATGCATTTAAACTCAATTTAAACAATTTTAATATATATATATCTCAAATATTAATATTTTAAATGAACGATAATATATTTCCGATAATATGTTTCTCTCGTAAAGAAAATCGCCTTAGTTTGAATTTAATATAAATTTATTAATATTATATATATATTTTTTCCATTTTCCTCCTTTACTTACACGATAAATCTCGTACGCGATGCCTGATTTTTTGTATGTTTTTTTCTTTCTATATTAAAGTGAATTTACGAGAATTTAAAGTAGTTTTTAATGTAAAATATTAAGTAGAGATGTTAAAAATAATTTTCTAAACCTACCTGCATCGAAATTTAATATCAGAATAGCAGCAACAATAAGCAAGTTCCTTTGTATCATCCCGTTGTGAATAGGTACAGTGCACAGAACCACACACACTCCCGCTTTAGTGTAACTGAAGACTGGACTGTTCTGCTTTGCTTCCACCTCTGCTTCACCAATCTGCGCATAGATATCAGTCAGAAGAGTCTCGTCTTCCTACGCCATTGCATCTAGTCCCCCATATAAAGGCATTGTACATCCTTCTTAGCTTTCACCTGTCCAAGTAAAAATGATTACAAATCGCTAGCAGAATGGTTTCTTTAAAGTGATTTTTCACTCGACTTTCTAGCTTCGGGGTTGGTAATGTAATTCGGCACGCGCTTATTCGTGCATAGGTGTCGAGTTGCTGACTTAAAATCGCTTGGACACACGAAAGAAACGGAGTATTCTCCTGGTATCGTATAGCTAGTCATATTCAAAGTGACAGCTATTGGCATGGGTATTTGTCATTTGTCCTGTAAGGGATATGTCGATGATGGTGATTTCTCTTTTGTCCTCTGTCTCTCTTTCTCTCGACCAACCGTTAAAGCCGATAGTTTGTCTGTAAACAGTTCGACGATATCTATATAAGGACCGTGATCCTCGTTGGTGACAGTGCAAGTACGTCTTCTTTGCCTGCATAATATATAACATTGTCAAACGATAAATATGAGGTGTTGGATGGCAAAATATCCTTAAAATATAACCGTTTACAATGCGTTTTATATGTAAAATTCAAAACCTATTTGTAGATTCCAAGACTGAAATAAGATGTTTACAATCGTATAAATGGTTACAAATAGTGGATTTATTCGTCCAGAAAGCGTAAAAAATTGCTCTTTTTACACTGGAATATACACGTTGATGTTATAAAATTTCATATAAAAATAGTATTATAATCTTTATATTATTAAAAATAGTTGATAATATCAAATTTTTCCATAATGGCTTCTATCGGGTGTAGGGATGCTAATACAACATATTTAAAGTTATAAACGTGTTAAATTCTTCATACACTCCCAGATTTATTATTTTAACAAATATATAATGATATATATGCAAAAATAAACGAGTATACAACAAAAATAAATGTATTTTTTTGCTTACACACACGTCACGTTTTGGATCAAAATTACAAAAATATGTTAATAAAACTAAGTAAACGGATTGATTTTCAGGAGAAAAATTATATAAACAACACAAACAGCATTAAAAGTAATAGAGAGAAACACGAATTGAATAAAACTATTGAGCATTCGTCTCGTTAATAATCTTCAATAACCTACGAATGGAGCAGATGCTGATCGAATTCTTTCTCCCAGGATTATTTATATATATATATATATATATACACACAAAAAAGAATCTATAAGATATTTATGACGTTAAAGAAACTAAGAATAAACTGAATGTTTGTATGTAATTGTGAACCGGGTCATAATATCGTCCATGCAGTAAATCAATAAAGAGATATTCAACTATCGAGACAATGAGGTCATTGTATGACATCAGCAAATGTTTTAAATTGCATATTTTAAAATTATAAATATATAAAATTATAAAAACACACTAAAAAACCAAGAGATAAAACTATATTTTATCAAGTTACTTGGAGTAGTTGAGTAAATAATCAAGGAAGAGGAGACAAAAGTATGATCTTAATAAAAGACAATGAGAAAATAAAGTATCCATTTAAACTTAGGGTTTCATTAATTTAACGTTAATTCAATAAACCGTGTCTCTGACGTTGAGGGCGAGGTAATTTCTCTCTTTTAGAATAAATTTGCATGGAAAATCGGGTAAATTTTTCATATATATATAAAGAAAAAAATCAACATCTTTTAATAATAATTATCATCAAAGTAACTTATTTCGATTATCGACTAGTTACAAATTCGCTTAAATTACGAATAATTAAGCTTATTAAAAAGTTTGTTTAGAAAATTAAGGAAATTTAGTCACACCTATGAACAACACCGGCGGAAATATGAAAAAAATGTGATCGTTGTTCGCAGGTGGCCGTTGTTCAGAGGTTTTCGATTACCACTTTAAAAAGGTACGTTCTATTAAAAATAACTGTCGCTGTTTAGGGGTATCCGTTTTTTAGAGATGGCCGCTATTAGAGGTTTCACATAAAATAATCTAAATTTCTATAAATATATTTAAATAACTTTAAAATAATATTTATCGTGTTTTTAAACTTATAATGCGGATTTATGTTTACTTTAATATATATATATATTAAGAAATTTATTAAATAGACTGGTTCAAAAGTCAGTTAACAGTTTCAGATATAATTATAAATGTAAATAGTTAATTGAGTTTCAAATAATTTGCTTTTCTTCTACAATTTTGTAGAAGAAAAGCACATTATTGATAGGAATGTAAGAAAAACTTCAAATCGGTTAACTGAATTTTAAACCACATTATAAATTAATAAATACATGTTTTTAATTGTTAATTTTGTGAATTTTGTTAATTTTTTTTAAGCTTAAACTTCTCTGAATTCTTTTGTTGGAGGATTCGTTTAAAATGAAGTTAAAAAAATAATTAATTAATTTTTAAGCTCTAATTCCTGTATATAGCTTTTTCTTACAGATAAATTGGTGGATTTAATATAGAAAATTTGTTATAATTCATCCATACTTTCGAAAGAAAATAATAAAGATTTGATCTCAAGAAAAGTAAGGATTACTGAAACTGATGAAATATTTTTGTATTCTGTAAACCAAAATAAGATAGAAGATACAGAAATTTATTGCCAGGATTCGTTAGAATACAAAAGTTTGCCGTTGTCTCCTGAAATTATGAAGTTTTATATCATAGAAACTAATCAGTGATGCACTAGCATAACACTGATAAGCCTGGCTATCAGTGATATCCTGATGCATCATTGATAGAATTTTGTTTATTTTTAGCTTAATTTTAGCTCTCCGGATACAAAATATATGAGTAATTATTAACTTTCAGGATATGTTGTTGTATCCTAAAAGTCGAAATTTAGTTGAAATGAAGAATTTTACATCCTATTCAATTTCTGATCAATTTTCATATTTTAAGCTTATTTTTAATATTTAGGATAAAAACATTTTTTATTTTATTAATTATTGGCTTTCGGGATACAAAAATTGTTTAATTCATTTTCAAGAAAAAAAGTTCTTTGTTCTGAAAGCCACTGAAAAAAACTGACGAATTTTGTATCCTAATCGAATTTTTTAAATATCTTTTAACTTATTTTGACCTTTAGGATAAAAAATTTTATTTGTTTAATTAATTTTTGGCTTTCAGGATACGACAATTTATTCATTTGCAAGCAATAAGAGCATTTTTTTTTAATTCTGAAAGCCACGAATTAGTAGAAAAAAATGCAGAAATTTACAAATGATTCATCAGTATTCGAAAATTTATCAATCTAATTAACGCCTAATTAGGGTTTAAAATGCTAATTAATGTATAGCAAGACATAGAAACCACCGAAAAACCTCAAAAGAAGAAGACTTAAATGATCGATAGAAACGAATGATTGTAATGCACTAAATGTAGATCAAATCTAAGATTTTTTCTTCCCTCTTTCCAACATGTAATATATTAAAATGGCTAGAGGGGGAAATCTTCCGTCTATCTAGATTTCAAGCGCTATACCCCATCTAAATGCATTCCCTATTTGCCTGCATCTCTATCCCTATTCATGGATCATCTAAGCTTATGTAGGATATCTGGCTCTTCCTCATTGAAAGCCACGTGCTAATGCTCATCCGTATCTTCTGGAAAAATTGGCCAGTCCGGTCACGTGACCACCCTCTCACACCTCCCCCCGAACGACGTTTCAATATATGATCACGATGACTCAGAATGGCAGGCAATGGTTAGTTTTCCAAAATCCCAACATTGGATTTCCGAGCACGTCAAACACGCCTATGAGTAATTAACCATAAATTTGATGGAGATGAGAGATTCTTTTAAAAGTTAAAACGAAAAATTAAAATGGAAAAATTTCCAGATGAATTATTTGATCAAATGAATGCAAACTCAATACATCTTTGTTCTAAATAAAGCACTCATTAATTATGTTTAACGTGGGATTTGTTATTAATTATCATTAAATACTGCCATTGTTACAGTAATTGGAGCATAAATTAATAAAGAAAACAATGTTTTCTGCTGTGAATTGATTGTTTGTGTTACTAGGAATTATACCATTTTGTAATGGAAATTTTTGGTTCGATATACTACGAAAATGATGTAGAAGATGATGATGAAAATGAAGATGAAAGTGCAGTAGAAGGGAAGTAAAAGATGAAGTTGCAATACAAGGTGTATTAGGAGAAAAAGTATAAAATGAAGTAGAAGATAAAGATGGAGTGGATGATAAAGTAAGAGATGCAGTAGAAGAAAAAGTAGGAGATAAAGTAGAAAATTAAGTAGTAGTTAAAGATGGAGTAGGTGATAAAGTAAAAGACGAAGTAAAAAGTAAAGAGAAAATGAAGTATCAGATGAAGTAAATGAAGAAAATTAAATAAATAAAAGTTAGAGAGAACGAGTAAAACTTACTACAAAAACTGAGTTGTTTCGTTAGCTTGACATCTTTAACATATAAGTTAGATAATATGAGTTATGAGGTTGAAGATGCAGAAGAAGATGAAGAAGATTAGATGGGGAAAGATTAGAAAGGATGAGAAAAATTATCAAAAAAAAGATTCATTTTGTTAGCTTAATACCTTCTTTAACATATAAGTTAGATCGTAAGACTTATAAAGTGGAGTTACACGTTTAATATATATGAAAAACTAGAGTTATGAAGCTTTGCTAAGGAATTATGTCACTAGATAATATTTTCATTACATAGAAAATAATGAAAGTTACTAGTGAGGATGTGACTTTAACTCATGAATAATAATTATAATAATAATTCCATATGGAAAGTAATGGAAGCTTACAGAGAAAAAAAATATTATCTTAATTTATAAAGAATTATCGATTCAGATGTAAATTTATTAAGTTTTTATAAATTGCAGTAATAATTTAATTAAATTTTCATATTTTAAAAGGTAAATGACGTAAATGATTTCATATTTTTGATAGTTTTAAAGCTTGTAAAATCAAGAAAATGGAAAAATAAGAATTTTTTTTATGAGATTATACAGAAAAAAATGTTTTCTTGATAAACTAAATTAAATTTTACATATAAAAAATTAAATATTTTATTTTTGATATAAATTTAGGGATTATAAAGGCTAAAAATTGAATATTAATTATGTTTTCGATGTATTTAAATAATGAAAACAGAAAAAAAGTTTTAAAAACTGCTAAAATTCTCTCAAATTTCTTTAATATCAAAAGGAATTTTTATAGTTCACAAGAAAAAATAATTTAGTATAATTTATAAGAATAAATAAATATAAAATGTAGGATTTTGTATACTTTCCTGTACATTTTACAAGAAAAATTAATTATATGAGTTTGGATTTTATATAAATTGTAGGGAGAAGTGATTGCAAACAGGACACTAGAAAAAACAATTATAAGGAATAGGATTTTGTATATTTTACAAGAGAAAGTAATTAAAAATAATATAATTATATATTTTATAAGGAAAAACTTAACAAGGAAAATTAATTAAGATTTTACATAAATTATAAGCAAAAATGCTTAAAAAGAAAATAATTTACTAGAAACATTAATTACTAGGAATAGGACTTTACATATTTTACAAGCAGAATTAATTAAGAAAAATATCATTTTCTATATTACAAGGAAAATTACAACGAATTAACGATGAAAATTAATTACAAAAATTAGAATTTTATACCAATTACAATGATTAAAACTAAAAAACTTTTAACAAAGTTTTCTGCAAGAGAATATTACAAAAAACATATTTTAATATAATTTATGAGAAAATATAACTTTTAACACATTTTACATGAATATTACAATTATTATTAATAATTTAGATTTTTAAATCATATTTTACAAGAAAAAAATATATAAATAATCTATAACGTAGGTAATATTGATAATATATATTAAAATGATTCTATACTCATACCCACATAATTGTATGCACATATATATATTATTACTCATCCTTACAGTTTTATTGGGCTGCAATTTGAAAAAAAAATTGTAGACCTATAAATTCTCACGTTCGTCCGTCTGTCTGTCTATTCATCCTTCCTTAATTTTGAGAACGGTGTTAGATAGATAAAACGCGAAACAGATATGGAAACCGTAGGGGCAGGAGGCCGCGATTAACTATATACGAACTTTCAGTCCAGAGCGGAAGCCACGTGATTTTAATTCAAAACATTTCCCCGGAATTATATAGATGACAGGCATGACTCTTGTTATCAGGAAAAGTATGATGTACAGGGGCAAGACACTAATTTGAGATCGAGAACATATACTTTAATTAAATTAAAAGTATGATTAAAAATTGCAGTCCGGCATTCTAAAGCTGTCACAATCACTTTTGCTCGTATATATATTATAATAACTACCCTATACTACATAATTTTACATCTTTATTATAATATCTATTCGCATACTTACATAATTTTATACTTATATAAAAATATGTACACGCATCCATATAATAATACATATAGGCCTACCTGAACTCACATAATCAAACCTAATACCCATACTTGCAAAATTTTGTCCATAGAACAATAACCATAGCCATACCCATACCCTCTCATTTCATAGATTTATATTTCCCATAATTATATCAAAAGAATTTAAAATAATTTTTATAAAATTAATAAATATAAAAGAAAAGAATTAATCGACAATAAATTGAACTAATTAGAAAATTTCATTATAAGTAAATAAATAAAGAATTAAATTTTACGTAGTTTACTCCGACTCCGATCGATTAAGGAAAGAGAAAGTTAAAAATACTATTACGTAACAATGTATTATTAACTTTCACTTTCGCTCATTCACTCATCATCTCGCGCGCGCTTGTGCGTGCGCTCGCGCTCTCGCTTTCGCTTTCACTTTCTACTTTCATTCATTCTTTTTTACTTTCACTATCTGTTTATCGTTTATTCAGAAATTAGAGAAATTCATTAAAAATTTTCACAAGAATTAAATTCATTGATAAATTTTTGAATCAACTCTTTTATATAACAACAAAGTAGTCGACTGTTAACGTCATTTACAGCAGAGTAATAAATCAAAGTAAAAAGTAATATCGGTAATGTAAATCTATAAATATAATGGAAAGAAAAACATGGATCATTTAATGTGTGCTTTGCTTTTATTAATGATTCCTTTTGTTTTCTAAAAATCATACAACGAGCCCGATAAATGAGTTGATCAATTAATTATCAAAACTCATCTTTTCTCATTCTACTTGTCAATATTTTCTCCTTTTATTAAATGTAATTTCTTTTCTATCGAATTATTTTTACTTATTTTAATAAATACGCCTTCTACTTTCTTACTCTTCATTGAATGGGACTTATTCAACTTTCAGAGGCCCACCTCATATACATATATTTATATCAAGGCCTCTCAGAAGACCATATATATATGTAGAAACTTTGCTGCATTATTTTGAGTGTCCCTATATATGTATAAAACGATGAATAAGGGCCTCTTAGTGCCGAAGATATGTGTGTATGTAATGTAGGAGAGTTTCTATCTATAAACATTTACCTCTTATACAGGGCTGAAGCCCTGTATAAGAGGTAAATATTTATAGACTCGTTATAACAATGTTGGTGGAGTGGAGGGGCCTGTTATAAGGCCACCAAATGTAAAATTGTCAGGCAGCTGCAGTTTATTAGCTCCACTTTTATAGATTAAGTTGTACACATAAAACAATAAATTGGCCTTTCAGAAGTCAAGAGAAGCCCTATTCAGTGAGGCCTGTTTGTATTAATATCACAAAACAACGTTTTAAACAATTGCATTATTATTATTTTAAATCTAACAAAAATGATTGTTTATATTCTTATATGTTTGAGGCCACTATAAATGCGGGCCCTATCGTGTGGGCCCTATAAATGTGGGCCCCTGCCACAGGATCTGCAATGAAGTGAATCAGTGAATCGAAATCAACCTTTAACTCTCTGATGCATTGATGTTTTCTTCAGCATTACTGTGCAGAGTTGAATCGATTTATTGCTTGTTGGATTGATCTATATTCTATATTCTGTATATATATATTTATTTATTTGTTTGTTAGTCTGTTCTAGATCAATCTTTAAGAGTATTTTTTATTAGAATTCTTGTAGAAGAGGACATATATTACTTTATGTAATTTAAATGGATCGAATCTGGAATCTATAGAATGATGTTTTGCTCAATTTTATTGGATAAATTGTTATTATATCGAAGAAATTTTATCGTTATAGCAAAGTATTTTTGCTGAACTTAAAATTTTCTATGAAAATTTTATGTATATTTAACGTTAAAAAAACAAAGATGAGTGAATAAATTGGACAATTCTAAAATAATAAAAAGTTATTAAATTATTCGTGTTAAATGAATGTAAATTAAATAAAAATAATAGAAAAATATAATGTAACAAGACTTCTAGAATGTAAAATTTGTATAGAATTTTCTTAAAAAATATAATTTTTTAAGCATTTAAAAATGCAAAATTAGCAAAATTTTGCATTTTTCTAAGAGATTTTACAGTTTAAATTCGATTTTTAAAGAGAAAAACCGTATAATTTGCCTCACAGCACTCGTGTTTTGCAGAAAATGTAATAAATTAAAAATACAGCAACACATCTTAATCCATTTTACATAATTCTTGGATGAATAAACGTTGTAATTATATGAATTTGACACCTCTACATGAAACACACGATCATAAATTAGTAAATATGTAAAATTAAGTTATTGTTTTTCAAAATAAAGTATTCCAATAGGGAAATATATGTAATTTTATTTATTTTCACCTCCAGTAAGGTGAGTAATGTCACCAAAATGGTACTGCACTCAGTTTGCTATGGAGAGTGACAAGTGGTTAGATGTTGGTACATTCGGGTGACAAACCAGGCCATTTCCTGAATATCTACTGGTATATTTTTTTTTTACAACGTTCCTCTCGCTGGATACAAAATCCCAACACGGTGATCGAAATGCTGTAGGGAAGGTGCTCCTGATTCTAGAACAATCGACAATTTATCTAACTAAGTCGAAGATGTACAAGATGTTACATCGGAAAGCAAACGTTTTCCAACGTTTCTATCGACTTTTTTCCACATAAAATATATTTAAACTGCTTTAAAATTGTATAGAAAATTAATTTATAAAAGTTTAACGTAGTTATTCTTCTCAGGAACTTTAAAAAATTCGCCAAAATTAATGGAAGAATGGAATTTATCATAAAGGGAGTAGCAGAAGAACAATGTTTAAACCTTATATACTATTTTAATCAAGTATTTTCACATAAAATAGGTTTAGAGGATTTCTAAATTTTATAGAAAATTAATTTAAAAACGTTGAACTTAATTATTCTTCTCAGAAACGTTTAAATTCTGAAAGATATCTTATCAAACTGAATGGGAAAAAGGGAAATTATCTTAAAAGAAGGTTAAAAAAAGAAGAAAGATATTTTTAAAAAGTTTATTTTTTTAACGAAAACTTTCAGAAATTAATTATTATTATTGCGGGTATTAAAAACGAGTAACATTTAAAGATAAGGGAAGACAATAAAGGAAAGTGAGAACGTTTTCCATTTTTGCTATTGTTTTTAAGTAACATATTTTCTCTTGCTCGGTTCGCTATAATTGCTTACATAATCTTTAAGAAACGAAGATGGTTAAGAGAAGCAATAAATCCCATTGTTCTCACTACAGACTTTTCCTGAGCGTAAAAGAAAGAGGACACTTATCTTCACTTGAGAGTTGTTTGGATTCCCAAGACGTACCACTCCATACTCGTCAGAGAACTGAAGACAGAATGAAATGAAAAAAGAAGAAGAACAAAAAAAGAAAAACTGAGTATTCTCGAGCCACTATCCTTGGCCAATTCATCGCCATTATTTTCGTTTATTACATCACTCCACGCGTTATCAGAGTGTAGGCAGTTAATGGGTCTGGGAGGCAGCAAAGTCGATAAAATCACTTTCGATGTCCAGAAAGACTTTGTTTTTGTTTCCTTTTCTCTAACCACATGTGCTAAGTTTTGACGAAAAGGGCTTCTAGAATCTATATTTATTGTATTAAGTAGCAATGGTTTTTTTGTTTCGTCCGTTTGTTTCTTTTGTATAGGCTATATGCAGTATTTTTTATTTTCGGGGGATGTATGAAAGATGAATAATGTTTATCGCTTTGTTTTGTTTCTAATAAATTATGTGGAAGAAATTCTTTATGTATTTGTTCTATCTGTTTACTTCTTCGTGTTATTGGCTTGTGATAAACTTAGCTACGGTGATTTGTTTCTCTGTTTATTCTTGTTCCTGTTCTTCTACGTTACTATTGTTATTAATCAATATCGTTTTATGTACTTGTCCTCTTCTTGTGTTCTCGATTTTCTCCGTTTATTTTAGTATTAGCAACTTTATTTCGCTGTACTTGACAAGGAAATCTGCTTCGGAAGAAGCTGAAAACTTAGTTTTCAGGTTCTTCTGACTAATTCACAAAAGGAAGCTGAAAACAGAAGATGAGTGACGCTTTTGTGAATCACTGTAAAACTGAGTGTTCTAGATAGCTTCTGTAAATCAGCCAGAAGCATAGTTTTCACCTTCCTCCTGTGAAGCATTCTGTGAATCAGTCAAAAACAGTTTTCAGCTTCTTTCCGTGAAGTTCAGTCAGATATGTGCAGTTCTGTATAAAAATCAGTATTAAACCTCCCTATAGATATTCAATTCTTAGAAATAGTTTTTCGATTTATTATCAATTTTCAATAGCTTTATTTTATATCATTTAATTATAAAATTATGCAAGTTTATTAGCTTCCTTATAAAGATCAGTCAGATTCTCTGTATTAAGGTCAGTATAGAAATTTATAACAATTTTAAATACTTGCTCTTTAAGTAAAACAAGTGCAAATACTTTATACACGTTTTAGAAAATAAAATTTCAGTAGTATACTTTAAAATTAGTTTATTTATATGTAGTAAAATCTAGAGGTTAACCATATAAAGCAAGGGTAACTTATCGAGATTTTATGTGTTAATGGAAAGTATGAATTATATATTTTAAAAATCTTCTGCGTTTAAATCTATACAGATATGTATAGATTTTTCTGCATACAAGTTTGAGTGAGTCATAGAAACGGTATTGATATCTCCACAGCGACATCCGCGCTTCAATCAGGCGTGTATGAGAGTTAATTTGGTATGTTTTTAGTGTTTTGGTGTATACTTGCTATTTATATTATCGAAATTACCCACTTCTTGTACATAAATCAGTACAATTAATCTGGAGTATTCATTAGTATAAGCTTCCAAAGAAGTGAAGTTATACTTTTTGATGTAGTTTATTAATAAGAATACAAACTTTTTCTTAAATAAATGAAGGAAATTAATCAAAATTATTCGTTTTACTACTCAAATAATTGATTTGAAACAGTTAATTTACAATAATACATATGTTACAACCATGAAACACGTTGAAATTAATAAAATTTAATTAAAGAATAAATAATTTTTTAAATTTTTTTAAAACTAAATTCAACCTTCCTTTCACCAATTATTGATAATATTTCTCTTTAAAAAGCATAAACATATCCATTTATAAAATGGTTCCTCCCCTTATCAATAACCTTTTCTACTGAAAATATCGATTTATTGGAAGACGTTTTGTTCAATATTTGGAAGAATTTCACTTCAAAAAAGATGTGTGAGAAAATTTTAAATCGAATTATTCTTTTAAAAACATCAATTTTTTAATGTTTTTATTCATTCCAGTCATAATACATCAGTTAGAAACTGTTAAAGTATCAAAAATGTTCATGCCGTGAAGCTACAAAAATTGGCATTTTATCTGGGTTTTCTGCTAAAAAAAAAGATCAGAATTTTTAAGAAATATTTTAAAATTTTCGACAATTTATAAGAATTAATAAACAGTTATTCTACACAACAGCATAAATTTCATAATAAATATCAAAAAATCACAATTCATAGCGTTAAATTTCGAATTTTTATACGTGAAAAACTAGAATTACCTTTAGTTTATGGTACAGCCAAACCTGTGAACAACGGACACTGAGGAAAACATTTAAAATGACCATTGTTCGGATGTCATTTGTATGTATTTTTATTTAAAAGAAGTTCCTGAAAAAAAAATGGTCGCTGTTTAGAGGTGTCCGTTGTTGAAAGTTCAACTGTAAATTTTATAATTCCTAGCCTTAAATTTTAAATTTTTATTAAATTTTTATACATTAAAATCAATAATTAACTTCAATTTTTAATACAGTCGAACCTGTGAACAACGGAAACTGACGAGAACATTTTAAAATGGCCGTTGTTCGGAGGTTATTTTATATGCATTTTTGTTTAAAAGAAAATAGTTCCTGAAAATAATGGTCGCTGTTTAGAGGTGGCCATTGTTGGGAGTTGGTGGTATTTATATAGTTTAAGAATTAATTTATAAGCAGATGTAAGGTATAAATATCCACAAATTATATAAACTTCAGTTTAATTATCAGAGATTTTTTATATAAAACATTTTTGATACAAAAAATGCAATTTTTAGATGTTAAAAGCAGGTTTTTCAAAAGTAATTTTTAATTTTTATTTTTATTTTAAATAAAGTTAATTTAGTTGATAGTTTGTTGTTAAGGTAAGGTAATTTACTTGATTATTTTTGTATTGAAAGGCAGATTGTCAAATATTTAAAAGAATTACAATTGGAAAAACAGAGGTAAAAATATTTAAAATTGAATTATCCAATGAAAAAACCGTTAATTTTTCGCAATATTTTACTAATTTAACTTATAACAAATCGCTTGGAAGGTGTAAAAACTTCTTAAATCCGCGAAAGTCAGCATATTTTTGTGTTTTTTTCTTAAAAAATTATAACTTCTACACGATTTTTTATACAGGACGTGTAAGAACTAATAAACAATAATTCTACACATCAATCAACATGTTCAACGAAGCGAATTTGTTATTTTTCTTGATTTTTTAAACGTTGTAACAGCGAAATGTTACAGAAATATGTAATAAAATTTTACTTATGAGTAAACACAAGATGACGTTTCTTTCCTATACGATTTTGCAAAGGCCCTCTCTTCTTCTCTGTCTTCTTATTTACAACATTCTTCTTCTGTTGAACACTTTACTACCCTTTCCTCTTTAACATGGGTGGCTTTTATGCAAACGGGCATTTTGACATGGTAGAAATTGCCTATTTTTCAAGATTCCTGTCGAATTTTTTCCCAAAATTCTTTTCTATCTTACTCCTTCTACTGTCAAGTAACCAGAGAAGGTATAAAAAAAGTGTTTGTAATTGAAAACTCCATCCTTCTTTACCTCAAGAGGAATGTCTTCTAGCTCAAGTTATTAGATGAAGTAGATATTTCGTTTCAGGGAGAGGTAATTTTTATTTTTATTTTTCGATATTTTCGTCATTTCTTATGCTTTTTAATATCTCGTTGTGGTAGAAATTTCACTTTTTACCCCCATATTTTCTTGCTTAATTAAAGAGATGATTGAAAATTTGACAAAGGATTTACGGAGGTTGTCTCATCCACGTGATGACTTATCTCCATTATCCACACGTGATCTTTATGACCATTATAAACATCTGATACTAATCAAGTAAACTAAATTTATTTTTAAATAAAAATTTAAATTATAAACTCCAAAAAAAGGAAAAAAAACTCAACTTCGCTTCTAAAAATGTCATCTTTTTAACCAAAAAAAACTACATATAAATCTATAATAATTTGTATTTTTTTAACTGTCTTATAAGTTAAATTGCTTACAAATTACATAGATTTATAATTATTTTCTTCTTATAACTTTAAATATAAAAAATATAAGAATATATTTACATTTTATTCCCTAAAAATACACTAAATATTCAGAATTTAAGGATAAATATATTAATTTATTACGGTATTTTAAAAAATGATTATAAAATAAAAGCTATAAATTTTAATTTATTGAGCCTCTAACAACGTGTATAATTTACATAAACCTATTTATATTTTTGAAGGCTAAACATGTGATAAAAACTAATTTATGTCTAAAACCCTAAATTTAGTGAATCACGTTTCTAATATATATATATATATATGTATAATAGAATGTCTGTTTGGTTGTCTGTTCTCTATACGCTTCTAACCGGTCAAAACCAAAATTTTCAGGGTTATTCTGTAGGTCCCCGCGAAAATATAGGTTATCATAAAACGTAGACTCTCCAATCTTCTTCTAATTTCATCCTTCTTTTATCTTCTAAACCCTTAGACCAGTAAGCCAAATTTTTTAGGGTTATTCTATAGATCATTGCGAAGATATTGGCTACAATAAAACGAGAATACTCCAGTCTTCCTCTGATTTCATCCCTCTATTAACCCTTTGACCGTCCTAGATCAACATTTTAAGGGTTATTCTATAAGACCCTTAGAATATTTAAGTTACCATAAAAAGTGACCACCGTTTCTACCCTGCTTTTGCCCCCTATTAACGCCTATGCCCTTTGACCTATTTCCATCAAATGTTTTATAGTTACTCTCTAAGGTCCTGCGAAAAATACCTGAACACCCTTGAATTTATCTTCCTGTGAACTTCTAAATCCGGGACCAAGTTATTAATTAAAGTGATCCTTATTTATTAAATTTATAACTTAAATAGATATTTAATGATATACAAATATATAAAAATTTAATTTAAAAAAATACTAAAATTTACTTTAATTTAGGATTAAAATTTATGTAAATAACAATTATAAACTTAAATATTGTTAATTGAATTTTTATAAGTTAAAAACAATTTAATAAGATATTTATTAAATATATATTTTTTTAAATTA